>NW_026057582.1:2726151-2766664 GCF_023721935.1 Panthera uncia | reverse complement strand
TTCTTTCTTTCTTTCTTTCTTTCTTTCTTTCTTTCTTTCTTTCTTTCTTAAATGCTTATTTATTTTTGAGAGAGAGACAGAGCACAAGCAGGGCAGGGGCAGAGAGAGAGAGGGAGACACAGAATCCAAAGCAGGCTCCAGGCTGTGAGTTGTCAGCACAGAGCCTGACGTGGGGCTTGAATCCACAAACTGTGAGATCATGACGTGAGCCAAAGTTGAACGTTTAACCAACTGAGCTACCCAGGCGCCCCATATTTCTTTTCTTGCTTAATTACCCTGACTAGAACCTTCTGTACGGTATTGAGTAAAAGTGGCAGGAGTAGACACACTCGTTGTGTTCCTGATCATAGGGGGAAAGCATCTGGTCTTTCACTGTTAACTAATGATATTAACTGTGCATTTTTTACAGATGCCCTTTTCAGACTGAATAAGTTCCCTTTATTCCTAGTTTGTTGAATGTTTTTTTTTTTTTCCACGAAAGAATGTTGGTTATTGTCAAGTGCCTTTTCTGTATCTATTGAGATGATCATGTGTGTTTGCTCCTTTATTAATATGATGTTATATTGACTGACTTTTGTATGTTGAACCTTTTGTTTCTGGGATAAATCCCAGTTGGTCATGATATGTAATCTCTTGTATATGTTGCTGTATTTGGTCTGCTAGTATTTTGTCAGGGATTTTTGTGTCCTTATTCATGAGAGAGATTGGTCTTTGGTTTTCTTTTCTTGTCATGTGTTTGTCTGGTTTCGGTATCAGGGTAATGCTGGCCTCTTAGGATGAGTCGAGAAGTGTTTCTTCCTCTTCTATATTTTGGAAGAGTTCCTGAAGGGTCAGTGCTGATTATTCTTAAAGCATTCTTACAGCTCCTCATTGTAAGCTTGGGCTTTTCTTTGTGAGATGTGTTTTGATTACTAATTCAGTCTCTTTACTTGTTTTAAGTCTATTCAGGGTTTTCTGTTTCTTCTCGATTCAGTTTGAGTAGTTTCTGCCTTTCTAGAAATTTGTTCATTTCATCTACATTACCTATTTTATTGGTGCCCAGTTGTTGATAGCATTCCCGTATCATCATTTCTATTTCTCTAAGGTTGGTATTTCTGTCTCCTCTTTCACTTCCGATTTTAGTAGTTTGAGTCTTCCCTCTTTTTTTGTTAGTATAGCTCAAAGTTTGTCAACTTTGTTGGTCTTTTCAAAAAACATCTTTTGGGGGCGCCTGGGTGGCTCAGCTGTTAAGTGTCTGACTTCCTTCAGCTCAGGTCATGATCTCACGGTTCATGAGTTTCAGTCCTACTTCAGGTGTGCCCCGCTTCTCTCCCTCTCTTTCTGCCCCTCACTCGATTGCACCCTGTCTCTTTCCCTCTTTCTCAAAAAAAAAAAAAAAAATCTTTCAGTTTTGTTGATTTTTCTCTATTGTTTTTCTGTTCTTTACTTCATCTGTTTTCACTCTAATCTTTGTTCTTCTACAGCTTGTTGTGCACAGTGTTTTGCTTGCTAGTAATATTCTTTTGAGATTTCCAAGCGTTATTTGTCACATTTATTGTGTGCCTGGAGAAGGCATAGGTTTGCAGAGTCCCAGCACGGAGCCACGCCAGGGTCAGCAAAGGGCTGCTGAGGGGCAGAGCGAGGTCTGTGGGACGTGTGGTGGTGGAGGACGGTGTTGAGCCGGTCGGAGCACACTTGTGCCTTGCCTCAGACTCTTCCCATCAAGCCATAGGCCGGGATGTTAGAGAGCAGGGCCAGGCAGTGAGCTGCTGACAGTGGTAGGCTCCAGCCAGCCTTGCCCCCAGCTGGGCACCTGTCTGCAGCCATGGGCCACTCGGGTACCTGGCTGAGTTACATCAAAGACTGTGGGAACCTGCAAATTGTCCTTTCTTTCTCCGTCTAGATTCTAGAATAGCCTCTGGGAAGCAGAGCTCAAATTGGGGAGAGAAAGCTGTACTTGGAGTGCTCTATTGATGAAAGTGATCAACAGCTTTACCCAGGAAAATGGCCAAATGGAGGAAATTCACATGAAAGGGCCTCAAAGCTGTGCTCTGAATAAAGTAGTGATTGCTAAATGGGCTGCGAAACACTAACTATTCCAAGTCGTTCCGCTGAACGGAGCCACATTTTCTGACTCAGTTAGCTTTAAGTGCTGGAGAAGAGATTCGCTTTCTGTGGAATTGGAAGATACAAAATGCTTTTCAGATTGGTTCCTGTGGGAAAAAAAATCAGACTTTACATCTGCGCAGGCTTTTATTCAACACCCTTTCCAGCCCTGACTTGCCAGAGTCCTGTCTTTAGTGCAGGACGTACAAGTCAGGAGCAGTCCCCGCCCCTTGGCAGAGGACGCATGTACTCGGGACAGTTGAGTGACTGTGTGGCCCCCAACCCTAGCGAGTGACCAAGTCTCCACGGGGACCCAGGCCCGCCGTGCTGTTACAGCCTGCAGGGACTGCTTCCCCCGGGCAGCTGGGACCGACCGACCGCTCAGCTACAGAGATCGAGGTGACCACGAGCCTTGTTGCTGGGTGCTCACCTCGGGCCACCCGTCCTCACAACATCCCCGTGATCATTTGTGTGCCCGTGTGGGAAACCCCAGCTCAGGGAGGACCAGAAAGTTGCCGGAGGCCTCACGGCTCACCTGTGGCAGAGCTGGAATCCAGGTGTGTGTCACCCCAACTCGGTGTGGGGACCGAGCCTGGGCCCAGAACCGCGATCGCGGTGGTGTGCCTGAGGCTCTGTGACCTCACAGGCAGTGTTTCCAGACGAAGGCCCCCGCGTCCTGGAGCTGTAGAGGTCCCGAGGAGATGAGTGTGGCAGTAGGGAGGTGAGGCTTCACTAACAGGGTTTGGAAAGTCAGGACAATGGGGCACCTGGAGGGCTCAGTTGGTTAAGCCTCTGACTTGGGCTCAGGTCACGATCTCACAGTTCGTGGGTTCGAGCCCCGCGTCAGGCTCTGTGCTGACAGCTCAGAGCCTGGAGCCTGCTTCGGATTCCGTGTCTCCCTCCCTCTTGGCCCCTCCCCCACTCATGCACTCACTCTCTCTCTCAAAAATAAACAATAAAAATTAAAAAAAAAAAAAAAAAAGGACAATTTGGTTGAATCCCAGTATTGGAGTATAAATGGAGTTTACGTGTTTCGATCATAGTCAGCCTCTTCCTACTGTATTTTTTTTTCTTCAGTTCGTTCCTCCACTTGACCTTCTTGGTCTGCATGTAGGATGTGTTTGCAGTGGAAACGGTGGGGGGGGAACAGGTAGTAGCTGCTAAAGGACACAACGAAGTGAAGCAACGGAAATCCTCTGAGATCAGCAGCACTTAGGCCGTTTGCTTCCCGCTTTCGTCTCTGGTAAAAGCCTCCCTGCTGTAGTAGTTTTGGGGTGAAGTTTAACAAAGTACTCAAAACAAATGACTCAGTGTTCAGACTTACTAACATATGGAAGGATTTGGAGAAAATATTTATAGTTGTTTTTAGGATCTTTTTTTTTTTTAGCATTTTTGCTTTAGTTGGAGAATGTTCTGTCCAAGGTAGAGGGAGCACTAAAGCAAGCTCAGTGGGTGATGTGACATTTCGCGGTACTGTGGGCACCGACGGCCCTGGTAAAGGAAGGGGAGCATCCTGCTGTCCCCACCCTAGTTTGGCCCCACCTCTTCTTTCAGGCCAGTCTTCTTTACTGCATCACTCGCTCCCCTCCACCCCCAGGTCGCCTCTGCCTCCTGAGCAGACTCCGCCCTTCCCTGGCCATGGGGTCCCCAGCCTCACGTGGAGGCTTAGGCCCGCCCAGCCCACCCTTCCTGTGTGGACCGCTCATCGGTTTGCAGGGGTCATTTACTCCGCCAGGAAAAGAGAGAGACTTGGGAAACCAAGACTGATAGGTCTGGCCAATGGCCAAAGTAACTTTTAAAACTTTTATTTTAAATTCAGCTGCTTCGGGTATTTTTGTCTGTATGAACAACAAAAACATAAAATAAGTATACAAGCATGATACCAGATAATACTCCTAAGAATTCTCTGCCCACAAGCTGCCAGTGGGGATGTGTAACTGCATGTAACCTTAAGCGTCGAGAACTTACGCATCGACAAGTTCACACCTGACAATAGGAAGACTTTCATTAGAGAAGGGTTAGCATTAGGGGCGCCTGGGTGGCTCAGTCGGTTGAGCGTCTGGCTCTTGATTTCGCCTCATGCCGTGATCTCATGGTTTGTGGGTTTAAGCCCCACATCGGGCTCTGTGCTGACGGTGCAGATCCCGCCTTGGGTCCTCTGTCCCACTTGCTCTATGCCCCTCCCCAGCTTGCACACGCACACGCGTGTGCTCTCTCTCTCAAAATAAATAAACAGACTTAAAAAAAAGAAGAAATGTCAGTTCAGGACAGCAGAGTGGAGAGCAGTTAGAGGAGTTTTCGTTGTCCTGACCCCTGACTGAAGGCACGGCTAAGTAGCCCCGATGACACTCTCACCCCTTTCACCATCTGGTGACACCCACCGACCTGGCACAGGTCACTCAGCCGGGGATGGATGGTGGGAGAAGGGGGGCATCCACACCCCAAAGCCAAGCTCTGTGGGTACAGCTGAGCGCCCGCTCCCAAGAGTTTTGGGGTGTTCTGATCGATGGCCGATGTCTCCTGAAATAAAATTGTTAGGAGGCCTTGGGGATAATGAAACCAGGTCCCTGTCATCTCATTTGGGAGGCGAGGGATTTGGCCCCGTCTGGTGCTAACACAAGACCATTCAGCAAGTTAGCCCCACCCCCAGCTGGGGCCTCCGCAGCACGGCCTGTCCCCCCACCGCCCCCATGGCAGTGAGAGCGGTCATGCTCTGGGCTCTGGGACAAGGGCACAGAGCTCCACACGCCAGGCCAGCACGCGGAGCCCCCGTGTTTGATAAGGAGAAGAAAAGCCATTGCCAGTTACATGTTTCGTGTCCAGGAGGTCTCTGCTCTGTGAGATTTGCTGTGGCGGAGCGGAGCTGAACTGCGATGTGTCTATTCAGGGAAATCCGCCACAAGTCTTCCACGTCACTTCACAGAAGAGCTTTTATTCCCACCGAGAAATGCTCATATCCTAGCACGTTGCTGAGTAAAATGTCAGTTACAGACATGTTCAGTGGTTCTGTTGAAGTTGAAACAACGATGATGCGTACACTGAAAACTGCAAAGATACAGCGGGAGGATAATGGTGACGTCTGGGTGTAGCGCGCTATCATGACTGAGTTTTTCCTTCCCTTTGCTGAAAATCTGGCGATGAACGTGTACTACTTCTGGAGTGAGTACTTCACAACTCCGAATAGTCTGAATAAGGCTCAGTCTTGGGAAACAATCAAAAATGTTCCCAAAGCTACCGGTTGTTAACATCGTCTCTAGCGGTCAGCGTGAACTTGACTGTGCTCTGTTCACACGGCGAAGCTGTGAACGGTGGGTGAAGCAGGTGCGGCACCGGCCTTGTGGTAAAGAGCCCACTTAGCAAATTATGCCAGTGACGGTTATTATAAACAATCAATGATGTACTTTGAAAGGCCGTTTAAAATCGTGTTCTGGCAGGTACCGCTAAGGAGAATCATTCCAGGTGGAGCCGTGGCCCTAGCGGCTTTGGAGCTGGTCTTCGCCGCTTCCCGGAGGTGGTGTCCAGCTTCCTGTGCTGTGCCCCCTGTGTGCCCCCGAGGGTGCCCTGCCCCTCCCGGCAGCAGCACCCAGGGCCCCTCACACACACCCACGGACTGAGGTCTGTGTCTGCTGTGCTCACAAGGCTCAGAAAGGCCGTGCGGTACCGATTTGGTAAGAAACAAGAACACAAAATGATAAAATCCCACTAAATACCTAGAAAAAACTACAACAGGGATTGCTCTTTTTGATCCAGGGATTATGAGTGATGATAATAGTTTTCTCTGTTGTCTGTATTTTCCTCTGACGGGCAGGAAATCTGTTTTGTAGTCGGAGAGAATAGGGGTATTTTACAGAGGACCCAGACTTTGTGAGTCAGGTGCAGCCCCTCTGCTCCAGGACGCCCCCGTGGACATCCCTGGCCCATAGAAATCTGCATCCCTGGGAGTCTTTCCACCCCCCCGCTTCCACACCCACACACAAAGGATTTGGGGCCTGGAAGACTCGTAGCCCAGCCTCCCCATTCTGCAGGTGAGGAGAGGACAAGCCGGACGAAGCGAGGTCCCAGGGCTCGGGGGCTCAGTGACTCTGCCCAGACTCCTCAGCCTTGTCCTCATTGCAGGACGCCAGCCCTGTGCTCACAGAGCTTGCGTGAGCTGGGAGGAGGGGGCCGCCAGCTCCAAGGTGGCCGGGAGCCTCTCACAGAGACAGTGCTGGTGCGAGGACGTGACCGGGGCTGGCAGACTGGACAGAAGGGGTTGCCCGCCGAATGAACCGTGACACGTGAGCGTGACCAGAGAGGCACCGTTGCGCTGGACCAGAGGGGGCCTGTCCCCATGCCCGGCCACCACAGAGCTTGGGGCCAGGCCGAGTGGCCTGGTCAGGCTGTTTCAGGAAGGAGCCTGCTCGAGGCGGTGCCACAGTTCCCTGTGACCGCGTGGTTGCAAGGCTGCAGCATAACGGCGGCGGGGGGTGGGGGGGGGGGGCATCGCAGAAGTCAGATGGGCCTGGTCAGCAAGGGGGAGACAGCACCCCTGGGGTGGGGCAGGGCTCCCCTCCACTCCCTGGGAGCTTGGATGTCAAGGGCAGGGGAAAGGGTGCCGGCAGTCACCAGGCCCTGTCTCCGCATTCATGCCTGGTGCCTTGAGTGATGGTCAGCCCTGGGGCCCAGGGCCCAGGTCCCACCTGCAGTGCTGGCCTGGATCCCAGGACTGTGGGTCTCATTTGGGAAACAGGTTGGCATGTTCCTAAAATTTCCACCAGACACCTCCGCTCCTGGCAGGAAAGATTTTGTATGAGTCAGGCCGTGGCCAAAGGCAGGGGTGGAAGAGAAGCTGGAATGGGGGACCCGGTCCCAAGCAGGCAGTCACCCTCCATCGGACCCTCTCATGGCGCAGATGCTTTGCAGGGAGGGGACGCACAGGCTGCAGCACCGGACAACCTGCTGTGAAGCCTGAACCAGGGCCCTCGGTCCACAGCCCTGCACTGTAGGGTGGTGGTAGGGACCGCAGCACCGGCTGGAACTGGGTGACAGGATAAAAAAGAGTGATCGCAGCATCGCAGAGGAGCCCGCCCCATCGCTGTTGTCCTGAGCGACAGGCCAATGGCAGACGGTACCTCCTGTATGGCTCCAGTTGTATGAAATCCTAGGATGGGTCGGACAGATGGATCGTGATGGCAGGAATCGCATCCGTGGTTGCCTGGGGGGCCGGGGTGGGGGGGTGGATGGCTGCCAGCGGCTTGAGGCTGCTTCCCCAGGGATGACCATTGTCAAACTATGGTTCGTACACCTGCTGTGTGTTAACTTTACCTCAAGAGAAAGCTGTAAACACATACTGGCTTTAGTTGATGATTTGCATGTTGAAGTATCCAGGGGAAACTCTGCTGATGTCTGCAGCTCTCTTTGAAGCACATCCAGAACAAGATGGTTTGCTGGGTAGATAGACAGGTGGACACGTGAAGAGGCACGCACGGTGAAGTGTTATTGGTAGTGAGTGCGGGGGTGTTTCCTGTAGAAGTCTTTTGGGTTTTTGGTACGTTCCAAAATTGCCATAATAATGCTTGGGTAGGGGAGATTCGATCCCGTGTATGAAGTAACTGGTAATTCATCTCCTTTACTTTCCAGCAGAATCAGGATAGCAAAAAAAAAAAAAAACAAAAAAAAAACCAAAAAAAAAACAAAAACCTAAAACAGTCCTTCAAAATACTTCTCTGTGTGGAGGAAATACTTACCTCCCAGAGTAGGGGCTCAGGGGACCCAAGTTATGTGGCCATAATAATGAGTAATATTGCCTCCCTCTGAAATCCCTGTTTTGTCCCAGCAGGGAGCACGATCTCCCTCTCACGTCCTTCCACCTACGTGCTCACGCTGTCTCAGACACCTGCTGCCTCGCACGTGGTCTGACCTCTGTGAACATTGAATGAGCTCTAGAATATTGTCTTTCAGATGCTCGTCTTCTAGCAAGACAGACAGCTGACACAGTCCTCTTGAGTTAAAATACCTTGCACACTGCGTGCACACGGGAGGCACAGTCCACATAACCACAGGAATCATCACTTGGAATTGAAATTGGAAGCTTTAGACCAGTTACATGGACTTCTGCTTCCAATCAAAACAGAGTAATAGGAACCAGATTTACCCTCCTGCCTGAAACAACAAAAATTCCAGACAAATTATATGAAACGGTGGTTTTCAAGACATTGGACATCAGACAACAAAGAACAGTGGTCCCTGACAAATAGGAAACAAACGAGGTGACCCCTATAGTTGCCAGGCTGTTGCATGGGCAGGGGGACCCCAGGTAGGGGCTAGCAGAGCGCAGCCTGCCCCTTGAGTTGAGGGCATAGCTCTGGGCAGGTGAGAGGCCAAGGAGGCAGGAACTTGGGGGAGGACTAGAGAGCTGCAGAGGCCCCACAGGGGCTCATGCGCAGAAACACACGTGTGAAGAAACAACGCGGGGCCAGCGAGAGAGCCACCTGTAAACATTAGAGGGGACATGCCTGGGAACTCGGCAGAGGCAGGAGTAGTTCCTGATCTCACCATCCCAAGTGCAAAACCTCCTGAGCCCTAGCTATCCTTAATTGGGTCATATCCCAAGAGCATGTGGCCCCAGTGATGGGACAAAATCAGCCCTGTACTGAATATAATTCTAATACTGGTGACCAGAGCTTAAAAGCAAGACCTAGGGGTGCCTGGGTAACTCCGTTGAGCATCCGACTCTTGATTTTGGCTCAGGGCATGATCCCAGGGTTGTGGGATCGAGCCCCGAGTTGGGCTCCGTGCTGAGCATGAAGCCTGCTTGGGATGCTCTAGCTCTCTCTCTCTCTCTCTCTCTCCAGCCTTCTCACTCAGTCGCTCTCTTTCTCTTTCTCTTTCAAATAAAATAAAATTAAAAAACCAAGATCTAGAAGGATCAAACTGTTTCTAAGTAAATTAGCAGCATCCCAGAACAAAGCTCAAGAATATTTAGGGGCGCCTGGGTGGCGCAGTCGGTTAAGCGTCCGACTTCAGCCAGGTCACGATCTCGCGGTCCGTGAGTTCGAGCCCCGCGTCAGGCTCTGGGCTGATGGCTCGGAGCCTGGAGCCTGTTTCCGATTCTGTGTCTCCCTCTCTCTCTGCCCCTCCCCCGTTCATGCTCTGTCTCTCTCTGTCCCAAAAATAAATTAAAAACGTTGAAAAAAAAATTTTTTAAAAATTAAAAAAAAAAAAAAGAATATTTATAAATCATGAAAACATCCAGCACCAATAAGGTAAAATTCACATGATCTTAAATCCACTCAGAACTCACCAGGCAGGCAGAGAAACAGGAAAATATCGCCTACAGTGAAGGGAAGTAAATCTACCAAAGGAAACTGACCCAGAAAGGATACAGATGATAAAATTCATAGGCAGGGATTAAAACAGGTGTTATAACTTTACTCTTTATGTTCCAGAAACTGGGGGAAAGATTGCATACATTAAGTAGAAAAATGGGAACTATAAAAAAAGACCTAGATCAAACTTGCAGGGATAAAAATTATAATGTCTGAGATTTAAAATACCCTGGATGACATTAGTGTAGACATTGCAGAAGAAAAGATTGGGGAACTCAAAGACACAGGAATAAAACCATCCAATTCAAAAAAAAAAAAAAAATTTTTTTTTTCAAGGAGGGGGTGGGCACCTGGGTGGCTCAGTTGGGTAAACATCCAACTTCTGCTCAGGTCACGATCTCACAGTTCGTGGGTTCAAGCCCCATGTCAGGCTCTGTGCTGACAGCTCAGAGCCTGGAGCCTGCTTTGGATTCTGTGTCTTCCTCTCTCTCTGGTCCTCTCCTCCCTCTCTCCCCCCGCCTCAAAAATAATCATTAACATTTTTTTCAAAAAAATCCAAACTACATCACGGAGAGAAAAAAAGACTGGGGAAAAACTCAGAGCCAAGTGAGCATGGGACAGCCTCATGTGGCGTGGTTCAAATGCAGCCTAGTCCTGAGGCGAAAGAGGGGCGAGGGTGACAGGAAAAATACCAGAAGAAATATGGCCAAAGGGTTTCCAGATCTGATGAAGTAATTTTGTTGGGGGAAGAAGCCAGACAGAAAAGAGTGCATATTATATGATTAATTTATGTAAAACTTAGAGAATGCGGACTTTTGTAACAGAGAGCAGTGGTTGCTTGGGGATTGGTGAGGGCCGCGGGGTTGGGAGGGTCAAGCAGCGTGGGGATGGTCTCTTGAGTGCACACAAATGTCACTTTTCAGGTTGGACACTTTAAATGTGTGCATTTTATGTGTGTCCGTCATACCTCTGTGAGCTGTCCAAAAATTGTGTCGAACAGTAAGGAAACGTAAACGGGAAGGCAGTCACTACGTTGTGTTGGGTGTTGCAGAGGGAACGAACGTGCATGGAGATGTCTCTGCTGGTGAGATCAGCGATAAATGACCAGAAAAAGAGGGTGCCACAGGTTACGAGAGCGAACACGAAACACCGATCACCCACGGTCGCCATCCGTGGTTCCCGTGGACGGTGCCGTCTTCGAACTGGGCCCTGAGATGGTGGGCATTTCCAGTGACCGGCCAGTCACGGGTTTGGCTGGTGTCTCTGAGGAGGGAAAAGCTTCGCACAGGACAGTTCGTGGTTGGGGACCGTGTGTCTTGTGCTTCTCAGCACCAAATACTGGTATCAGCCAAATGAGACCTGGGAGCATAGGAGGCAGGAAAGGTATCACATAAAGAGAGGGCTCGGGATGCCCACTGGCGCAGGTTTGGGCAGGAGCTGAATGAGGAAGGGGAGCCGTGAGCCGTGGAAGTTCTGTGGTCCGTCGGTGGGTCTGCTGTGCGCACCGTGCGATCCAAGGCTGAGGCAGAATACAGGTGGAGCTCCTGCCACCGGTGTTTTTGGGTAAAGGAAGCCGAGCGACGTTGCGGTCCGGGCGTTCCCTCGGTGACTGGATCGGTCCCCCCTGCGTGTACCTGCTGGCCCTGGTGGTGACCCCGCTCAGGTCCTGCCGAGCCAGCAGTGCTGTGTCCGCCGTGCTGCAGGAGCCTTCGCTCCCAGCTGGCAGGCACACGAGTGCCTTGGACAGACAGGGCGGGAAGCGGCCAGAGCCCCGCCAACCAGGACCTTCCCCACGAGAGCCAGAGCCCGGTTCCTGAAATCAAAAGAACCTGAACGAATACTTCTTTTTTTCCATGAGACCAAGTGACCTTGGGAGAGTTGCCCAAACTCACTGGCCCCTCATTTCGTGACCAGTAAAGCGGAGAGTCCACTCCCCCTGAGGACCATCTGGAGGCATGTATTCAGAGGTCCACACATAGGAACCTCCGCTGGAGATGAACGCAGCAGGTCTGGAGTGGGGCTCAGACGTCTCAGTTGGTTGCTTTGAATCAACGTCACACACATAAGTGCAGAAGTTAACGCGTCGGCTGGGCCCACAGGGTGTGCTACAAGAAACACGCCTCCCCACCCGCTCTCCCCTCTCTGGGAGCCGCTTTCTTGTAGCTTCATATCCCTGAAGGACTGCCTAGGGAGCGGTTTCTGGATCCTTCTGGTTCTGTTTTCAGTTGACTCCCTGCTGGGAGAGAAGGATGCAGAGCAGTTCATGATCTTGTGCCCCCGCCCGCCTGCCTGCCACAGTGCCAGCATCCACAGTGCCTGGGGAAGGGGATGTGCTCCTCACAAGTAGCCTCCACTACGTTTCCCGTCTGGAGGACTCTCTTTTCCCTGGACTTGCTCATGGTCATGATTTTCCATCTTGGTTTTACATATCCAGCCCCAGGCTCTGCCAGTTGTCTCCACTGTCCGTGCTCGAGGGCACATCAGGTGCCACCCAGGCCCTCCTCTTGGAGAGGTGTCTCCTGGAGGCTTTGGCCGGCCCCAGTCTGGCCTGGTCACCCAGTCTACCTGGGATTGCCCTTCAACCCTGCCTTCCATGTTGGGTCCTCTCTCTCCTGGACCCCCTGTCTTCCTCTTCCTTTGTTTTGGTGAGCTTCATCCTCCCGTCAGTTCCTGAGAATGGCTCATGGTACGTAACTTGAAAGTCTTTGGCCCAACTGGCAGTCGGCCTTGGCTGAGCAGAGCAGCCTGGGTTGGAAACTGTTTTCTTGTAGAATTTCGAAGGGTTTTCTCCACCATCTCCTGCTGTCCAGCATTGCTGTTGAGAAGTCCGAGCCGTTTTGATCCCTGATCCTTGATATCTGACCTGCCTTTCTCTCTAGAAGTTTGTAAGATCTCTTTGTTCCCAGTGTTCCCAGAACAGATAGTGATATGCCCCGGGGAGGGCCTAGTTCAGCCTCTGTGCTAATGAGCCTGGAGTTTGTGACCTGCTGCCCTCTGGCCATCGGCTTCCTGCCTCTGCCTGTCTCATTCTCTGTGCTCTCTGGGGTTCCTGCTTATGTGCCGGGGGCTTTCCTAAACTGGCCCCACTTTTCTTCCCTTTCTCTCCCGTTTTTTCTTCCTACACTTTTGTCCTACTTTCTAGAAGACATTCTCAGCTCTAGCCTGCAGTCTCTCCGTCGGGTGATATTGTGGTCTCGTTTTCAGTTCCTGGAAGTCCCTGTCGCTGTTTCCTGCTGTCGAGCCTGCTTTCGCTCCCCTCCGAGGAGGTTTTTGAAGTTTCCTCTCCTCTGTGGTCTCCACGCCCCAGAGTTGCCTGTTCTCTGCGTCTGTCTCGTCTTCTCCGCGGCAGAGGCTTGCCTTAGATGCTGGCGGTCTTGGTTCTGAGAGAGGGGCACATGCCGCCGGGCGCCCTGCGAGCGTGCCAGGAGCTTGTTCCCTGGGCGCCCCGCCCCGCATGGTGGCCCGGCTCGGCTGTTTTGCCGGGGTCCCCGCGGTCAGTTGCTGTCGGCCTTCCTGCCCCACTAAGGTCGTTCCTGCTCCCTGCACGCGTTCCTAACTCCAGGGTGACAGGCCGCCTGCCCCGTGTGTTGCAGAGGGAGTGCGTTCACCCTGCTGCCACGGCCCAGGAGGCTGTGGGTTTTGAAGCTCCGAGGCGGATTCTCACATACCTGCTGCTGAGAACCCGGGGGGAGGTTCTCTGCTCTGCTCCACTCTCCGTGGTCCAGCCCTCGGGATGCCCACGTCCCCCGTCCCCTCTCCTGAGCCGTCAGAAATCTGAGTGGTGCTCAGGGGTGGGTGGGGCTCCCTTTATACATCCCGGATTGGGGCGGGGACTCAGCAGAGCCGCCCACAAGTGCAGGCGGGAGGCCTCCACTCATGGTGTCCCATGTCGTTGGACACAACAGCCCCAGTTTGAGAAAGACTGAATTTTGGGCCACTTTCTTTCTTTTCTTCCCCATGTTGTCCTTGCTCCCGTAGCTCCTTTGAACAGGACTTGTGTTTGAGCTCCCCTAACACCGTTGCTAAGAAATGTTACTCTTCTCTGGGAAGCCGAGTCTCCGCCTTTCCCCTCATTCTGAAAGGCTGCGATTCCCCATAAAGGACTGCCAGGTACCGTGGGCTGCCCGGACCCGCGGCAGCCCCCTTGTCCGTCTCCACCATACATGTGACTGCTGGTGAAAACACGGACCCAGGGACCCTTTCCCATGTCCCAGCCTGACAGGCGTGTGCCCCATACAGCTGTGAGCATCAGGAAGGGCCTGCAGGCCCCCGGGTCGCCTCCAGGGACCTTTCCCGTCCCGGCATCACTCCTCCGGAGGGCTGGGCCCGGAATCTGCTACGCGGGACCGGGCATTCCTTTGAGTGGCTGCCGTGACGTCAGCTCTCAGAGACACGTGGGGACCCGTGCAGCTGGAATCAAGTTCCCGCAGCCTTCTTGCATCACTACGGCCTGGAGCCCTGATGCTCACCACGGCACAGTCGTCAGGCTGGTGTCTGACAGGGCTTCGAGTGGTGGACAGGAAGATCAGCCACGGTCGGTGTCACCAGCCCCCTCCCAGGAGGAACAGAGCATGAGCCCTGTCCAGGATGCCTGTCCCCGAGCGCTTTGGATTCATTCACACATCCCCCTGCTGCCAGCAGATGCTGGGTTTACTGGACTCCAAGCCACACTTCCAACCGGATGCAGAGGGGGGTGTGGGAAGTCTCTGGAGCCGGTGCAGGAGTCATGGGGGAGAGGGCCTCTGGCTTTGCAGTCGGCCGGCCAGGAGAGAGGATCAGGGGAGCTCTTCTCCCGTCCGGAACTCGGAACCAGCCTCTGGTAGCCTCACTTAGCTAGGACAGCAGTTTCCAAGCATTTTTAGCAGCGGAACTCATTCTTCAAATAAAATCTTACACTTAAGCCCGATTTGTGCAACAAATAGCAGCAGGGCTGCTCCCGTGAAACTGCCCGTGATGCGTGGGCTCTGCAGGCCTCGGGTGGAAGATCTCACGTCCCTGAGGCAGTGAGGACAGAGGGCTCGGCACAGCGGGCCCCGCGGCAGCCCGAGTCAGCTGTGCCCCAGCCTCAGAGCTCGCAAACTCAGAGTCAGGAGCGTGGCAGCTCGCATGGCTCCCTCTCCGACTGAGGACCCAGAGCCCGAGGGGCAGGGGATCGGTCCTGGGTCACAGCGGAGTCCGAGGCAAAAGACAGCAGGCTCCGGCCCTCAGCCGCCTCGAGAGTCTGATGGTGCTTTAAATCGGGGCCTGTTAACGTCGGTGTCTGGTTTTCAAGCCTATCTGAGCTTAGAAGGAACAGACCAGACGCAGGGAGAGAATCTGCAACAGGGGAGGACGCAGAAAACCGAAAGCAAGCACACAAGTCAGAGCAAGACCGCGGGGGCCGCGCGGCTGGGGAGCGGACGGGCCCGACGGCTTCACTGCAGCAGCGCGGGCCCCAGGAAGAGTGGGGTCCACCCGCACAGCGCAGATGCGGCTCGCTGAGACGGGTGTCGGGAAGCGAAGGGATGTCTGGATGGTGTGGCGGCAGGGTTTGTGCCCTCACGGGGCGTCTTCCGGTGGGCCGCTGCCGGGCTGGCTCTCTGATCAGTGCGCCTCCATGTTCCCGAAACGTCCGCGCTGAATTTTATCCGGGTCCTCATAAGGCCCGCACCTAAGTGATCTGTCTAGAAGAATACTTCCTTTGGCTGTGAAACTTTCAGGTTTTTTTCCTCTTACCCTGGGTTTATTTCCATTCTGGCTGAGGGACGGGTGCGGGCGCATGTGCGAGCACGCGTGTGTGAGTGGCTGTGTGTGTGTGGCGTGTGCACACACGTGTGAGCACTCCTTAGGGTAGAGGCACACCTGCCAGAAGCGTAGAGAACTCTGACCTGAGCCCCAGGCCCCAGAGCTCTGGGAGCAGCTCCGCCGTAGGCCCTCACCCTGACCTTCAGCACGGATTTCATTATCAGTTTGCTTGCCCAGAATATGAGGTTACATTGGCCTCCCAGGTCCCTTCCAGCCCAAAATCGTTGGAGTGAGCCCTTAAACAGAAAAGCCAGAGTCTTTGTTAGCAAGGGGCATTGTTTCTGTGGAGCCTGGAGTTAGCTGCACCGCCCTCCCCCTCTGCCGGGGGCTTGCTGTCCCCCGAATGCCAAGTTCATGAACAGTTCCTGGGCAGGGGCTCTGTGACACGCGGTGACGTGTGGAGCGCTGTAGGCTGTGAAGAGGAAAGCTTGTCCAGTTCCCTCTGCGCCTGCCCAGGCCAGAGGAGTGAAGTGTGGGGGGCGTGTTGGATGGGGGCCCCTTAGGGCTGGCCGATGGGGGCGGGCCGTCTGTCAGAAGGTTCTTGCAGCAGGCAGTTTGCAGGCTGGGCTTTGCAGAGCAGGGAGGGCTCTGGTGCACACTCCCGGTGGGGGCCGGGTAAGGTCATGTGAGCACGCTGAGAAGGGGGGTGACGTAGCCCCAGCGGTGTGGGGCCAGGGGGGTGCTGCCTGCTGGTGAGGGTGCACACAGCCCCCCGAGGAGGCCCCGGGAGCAGTCCAGGCAGCACACCATGGGGCTGGGGCTGGGTGCCTTCACACAAAGAACGACTGCTCAGAAGGAGGCTCCTGTGTGCCAGGCGCCGAGCCCGGGCACCGGGCAGGCAGGCACGGTCCTGCCTTCAGGGAGCTCACGGACCCGTAAAATTGGATGGAAACCCAACTCTGCAGCGAGTTGCCGGGTGAGAGTGTGGTTGCCTCCTGGGTCACACTTATCCCTGCCGTTGGCTTTCACTGGCAGAGGTGCAGGCAGCGGGCAGCAGAATCATGGGCTGCAGTCTTAACACTGTCTCTGGTCACCAGAGCCATTTCTCCCAGGACTGTGGTCTAGAGTGCCAGTTCTTGGGAGAATCCAGTGGCCGGAGTCCCAGTTCTTGGGGGAATGTACCAGATGAGAAAGTTCGGATCAGAGCTAACAAATACTGTATATAACTCAAAAACAAGCTTGTGTCCGTTCCAGGAAGCACAGAACCTGTCTCGTTTCTTCTAGCTCACACTACCTAAGCTGAGAAATATTTATTTTTTTTTTGAAATTTTTTTAATGTTTTTTTTGAGAGAGAGAGTGTGTGCGCAAGAGGAGAAGGGGCAAGGAGAAAGGGAGACAGAATCTGAAGCAGGTGCTGTGCTGTCAGCACAGAGCCTGATGTGGGGGCTCGAACCCATGAACCGTGAGATCATGACTCGAGCTGAAATCAAGTCGGACGTTCAGCCGACTGAGCCACCCCGGCGCCCCTAAGCTGAGAAGTATTTCTTTGCACTTGACTACTAAGGTGAAGCCCTTAACCTGAGAACAGTCCCTGTGGGCCCCGGGAGGGCGGGATGGTCCGTCACACGAAAATGGCTCCTCCATTTGCACCGAGGGCCTGGTCAGGGTCTCAGCGTATACAGCAAGTTCTGCCTGTAGGATTTCTCGACTACTGGGAAAGGGCAGTGGTTTATTCTGTAATGCTGGTGGCGTGGAATAAATAAAATGCGTTCTTACTCCTAATAATTAGTAAGGGGCGTTTATCCTTTGAGAACGTAGGACACCAGCTCGTTTTCTTTTTTCCTGTGAGGTCTTGTTCAAGGGAAACTTTACGGCCCCGAGCAGCCCTTTGATTTGTCAGTATCAAAGCCTGTTGGTGGCTGTAATTAAATCCCTGGGTACTTCCAGTAAGGGGTGCGGCTCTCTCCCCACGCCTGTCCTGTAACTCCTCTCTAAAAGACAAAAATAAGCAGGAGCAGGGACGCATACTCACACGCTCACAGCCTTTGGAAGGACACCGAAGCTATATATATTCTTTAGCATTTCCAAATGATTCTTAAATCTTAAATTCCTTATTTACTCCATTTTATATTTGCAATCTTTATTTTTTTTTCTTTTTTATGAAGTTTTGAATATGAATAAGCCAACATTTTAGCTTGCCTACTTCTTTTTTTTAACTGAAATTTTTATTGAGATAATTGCAGATTCACATGCATTTGTAAGAAATAATAGAGATCCGAGTACCATTTCCCCAGCTTCCCCAGGGATAATGTTTTTGCAAAACAATAGTACATCAGCAAAACCGAGGCTTGTCAACTTTTTCTTTTTTTCTTTTCCTTAATGTTTATTTTTGAGAGAGAGAGACAGAGTGTGAGCAGAGAGGGGCAGAGAGATGGGGAGACACAGAATCCAAAGCAGGCTCCAGGCTCTGAGCTGTCAGCACAGAGTCCAAAGCAGGGCTCAGACGCACAAACCATGAGATCGTGACCTGAGCCGAAGTTGGACGTCAACTGAGCCACCCAGGCGCCCCAGCTTTTGCTTTAAAAAAAAAAAATGTGGTAAACTGCACATAACATGAAAGCTACCATTAGTGGCATTTAGCACATTCATAATGTTGTGCAACCTTCATCAACATCTAGTTCCAGAAGATTTTCATCAGGTTTTGAGGAAACCCTCTACCCGGGAGCGGCCACTCTCCAGCCCCCCTTCCCCTAGCCCCTGGCAACCACTAATCTGCTTTTTCCCCCATATAGATTTTCCTCTTCTAGACATCTCATAGTGAGGGGCTTAACATGATAAGCGGCCTTTTGCAATTGCCTTCTTTCCCAGAGCATCGTGTTTTCAAGGTGCATCCACGTCACCGGTGCCTCAGCCCTTTCACGGCTCAGTGACACTCCACGGTATGGCTAGACCACATTCCGTTTGTCCACTCGTCGGGCGGCGGACGCCTGGGTTGCTTCCAGCTTCCGTGGCTGTCGTGACGGTTGCTCTGGACATTCGTGTGGTTTTCGTTTGAACGCCCGACCCAGTTCTTTGGCACATATCTGGGAATGGGATTTCTGGCTCATATGGTAACTCTGTGTTTAAGCTTTGGAGGTTAACCTGCCAAACTGTTCTCCCCACTGGCTGCACCACTTGGCATTCCCTCCAGCAGGGGGGGTTTCTCCACATCGGCGCCTCTCGTTCTTTTCCATTTTCCTCTTTCTCGCCATCCTAGTGCGTGTGGCATGGTGCCGCGCAATCGCGGTTCGCGTTTCCCTAATGACTACCGTTGGTCATCTTTTCGTATTCTCGTGGGCCATTTGTGTTTCTTTAGAGAAACGTTGTTCAAGTCCTTTGCCTGTTGAATGGGGTTGTTTGTGTTCTTGTTGTTGGTTGAAGAGCTCTTTATTTATTCTGGACGCTAGACCCTTATCAGACATGGGCCTTGCAGATATTTCTCCCATCGTGTGGACTGTCTTTTCACTTTCTTAATCGTGTCTTTTGATAGACAAAAGTTCTTAATTTTAATGAGGTCCATTTTGTCTTTTCTCTTTTTGTTGCTCGTGCCTTTGGTGTCATCTCTAAGAAACGATTGCCAGGTTTAGCTCTTACATTTATTCCTGAGCCCCTTGAAGATAATTTTGTATGTGACGTGAGGTCAGGGTCCGGCCTCCTTCTTTTGAATGTGTTCAGTCCGGTTGTGCCGGCACCATTTGTTGAAAGGGCTGTTCTCTCGTTGAATGATGTTGGCGGTCTTGGCAAAAATCACTTGACTGCGTGGACTGTTTTCTGAACTCCCAGTTCTGTTCCACTGACGCGTGTATATGCCTGTCCTTCGGCCAGTACCGCACTTCGAATACTGTGGCTTCATCATAGTTTTGAAATCAGGGAGTGTGAGTCTTCCAAAATTGTCTTTTTCCAGATGATTTTAACTGTTCGGGGTCCCTCACAATTCTGTATGAATTTTAGGATCAGCTTTTCCATTCCTCCCGAAATAACAGCTGAGATTTTGACAGTAAAATCTGCAGACCACTTTGGGTAGTGTAGTCTTGCCTTCTTCTTGACAGAGTGCAGAGCATTGTACAAGGTAACCCACGGATACCCTGAACAGAATTACCTGGGGTGCTGGTTTAAAAGGTCATTTCTGGGGCGCCTGGGTGGCTCAGTCGGTTGAGCGTCTGACTTAGGCTCAGGTCACGATCTCACGATCCGTGAGTTCGAGCCCCACGTCGGGCTCTGTGCTGACGGCTCGGAGCCTGGAGCCTGCTTCCGATTCTGTGTCTCCCTCTCTCTCTGCCCCTCCCCCACTCAAGCTCTGTCTCTCTCTGTCTCTCAAAAATGAATAAACATTTAAAAAACATTTTTTTTTAAGGTCATTTCTGAGCCCTAGACCCAAGGTCTCATGCGGAAAGGCTGGCCCCAAGCCCAGGAACATGACATTTGTTTATTTGTCCGTTGATTCATTTATTCATTCATTTTATTAAGTTTTAGTTTTAATTCCAGTATAGTTAACATACAACGTTATACTAGTTTCACGTGTACAATATTGTGATTTGGCACACTTCCATGCGTCACCCAGGGCTCGTCACAGGTGCCCTCCTTCACCCCCCGTCCCGTTTCACCCATCCCCCCACCTCCCCTCTGGTAACCATCAGTGTTTCTCTGTAGTTGAGAGTCTGTTTCTTGGTTTGCCTCTCTTTTTTTTCCCCCTTTACTCATTTGTTTTGCTCCTTAAATTCCACACACGAGTGAGATCATATGTCTTTCTCTGACTTATTTTGCTCAGCATAATGCTCTCCAGCTCCATCCATGTCGTTGCAAATGGCAAGATTTCATTCTTTTTTATGGCTGAGTAGTAAGGAATGTGCCGTTTAATAAGCCCCACACACAAATCCTGGAGACTGTAAGGTTTAAGAACCACGAGGCCTGGCCTTTCTCGCCTTCCCTCTGGAGGACTTGGGTTCAGCAGAAACAAGTTTCCTGGTTTCAAAATGGCCTGTGCCGCTTCCTGTTCACCCCCATCCTGGCATTTTGGTCCTGCTCTCCCACGGGGAGGAGGGTTGTTGGGGCTCGTTCCGGTTGCCTTTTGTGAAACCGCATGTCTCGGGCCGTATTCAGGAGCTCTCAGAGTGGTGGCAGAGGGCAGGCGACATCTGTGGAACCCTCTGCTGCCCGTGTCACCCTAGGCAGGCGCCTGTCTTTTCCGTCCTGCCCCCGCCTTCGCCCTTCTCGCGAAGAGGCCAGGATGCTGTGCCCTCCTTGGAGTCTTCCGTGCAGCTGAGAAAACTTTTGTAGGTGCGTCTTATTTCTTACCATCTGCCCGCAGGCACATCTTCTGTCTTCTCTCTCCGAACACCTTCAGTCTCCAAGCCCCGGGTGCCAGCAGACCTCCCTGCAATTTGTGAGACCGGCCCTGTGTGGTGCCGCCCCGCCTTTCCGACTCCAGCCGCCTGGTCCAGCGTCCGCCCCCTCGCGCCTTCCTTCCCTGTGCTCTCACTCCGCCGGGCACGCTCTCCCCTGCCCTCGTGGCCTCCGCCTGACCACGTCGTATATTCTCAGAACCCCTCACGGTTGCGGTCTTATGTGTTTTTGTGGGACTCTTTGGTTACTGATGTGTCTCTCACCAGACTTTAATATCCTGGAGCCAAGAAAATTAATCCCTAGCACCAAGCACAGTGCCTGGCACGTGGTAGATATGTCCAGGCGAATCTCCGCTGGAGGCTGGGTGGAGGCTGGGTGGTGAGTGGGCTGGTGATTGGCACGAGTGTGGCGGAGACATGAGGGCTAGGTGGGTGCGTGATGATAGGTGGATGATGGGTTAGATGGATGGGTAGGGGGCTGAGTGCCTGGCTGGCAGGCTGGCCAGTGCCAATTAGTATGTTTCCAGAACCTCCTTTCTGTCCACTTCAACAGACATTCTTCTGTTCGTCCTTCAGGAAAAAAACGTGTACCTTGTCAGGGCCACGGCCCCAGTGTCGTAGAGGATGGTGGGGGCCCGTGCGGCTGGGGGGGATGGGGGCCTGACGGTTCTTCCGCAGGGTCCCCTCCCTCCCTGTGACCAGGCCCGTGCTAAGGGAAGAGGTCCTCCACTGAGGAGCCTCTAGGCTTGGACTGGGCCCAGACCCTGAGCCCTCCCCCTCCTCCAGTGACTCCAGGACATCACTTGGTCTTCCTCGTCCCCTCTCCCTTCCCCTCCTGGAGGCTCAGCAGCCCTCTCCCCTGCCCTCTGCTTCCTCCTGTGCCTTCCAGGCCCTCTGTCACAGGCTTAGTCCTCTTCTCACTTCGTACCCCTTTGCAGTCTGGTTCTACGGCCCCAGGCCACTCCCGGTCCCCCCCCCCCCCCCCCCCCCCCGCCCAGGTCTCTGGGGACTGCTAATGACCTCACTCTGTATTTCTCCTGATCCCTGAGTCATGCTTAATACCAGTGCCCAACCCTTCCTGCTGACCACTTCTTTATCATCCTGGCAGTTACAGAAGTTTCCCTGGAGCCCTCATCCCCCCCCCCCCCCCCCCCCCGACCGGGCACCAGAAGGACTCAGTTAAAGATGCCCCTGGGAGCACCCCAGTGATTTTCGGCCTTGTTTTTAAAAAACCCCCCCCCCCCCCCCGCCCTGGGTGACGGCTGTGGGAGTCACAGCTGTGGTGGCACTGGGGAAAGGCATCTTATATTGTGAACTGAGCCAAAAGCAGAACACAAAATGACATAAGCCAGATTTTTCTTTAAAATAAAGAGCTAGGGGCACCTGGGTGGCTCAGTCGGTTGAGCGTCCAACTTCAGCTTAGGTCATGATCTCGTGGTTTGTGAGTTCCAGCCCCGCTTCGGGCTCCGTGCTTGACAGCCTGGAACCTGGAGCCTGCTTTGGATTCTGTGTCTCCCCCTCCCCTGCTCATGCTCTGTCTCTCTCTGTCTCTCAATAATAAATAAACGTTAAAAAAACTTTTTTTAAATGCTTTACATGGGGAAAAAAAGCTAAAAATATATCAAAGTATTAACAAATGTCCTCAATCGCTTTTTACAAGTCGTTTTTACTTGTTTTCCGCGTCTCTCTAAGGAGCCTGTGGGAGGGTATGGCCTAGTGGTTGGGAGTTTGTTTTCTTCACTGAGTGGTGGCAGGGGCCCTGAGCAATGCCCGCTCTGTCCGAAAGCCTCCCGTGTGCTCGGTTTTGTCCAATCACGGGCGCGGGCTCACTTAGTCCCGGACTTTGTGGTGCCGACCGGAAGGTGCTGTGAGTCCCTCTCACGGCGACACAGCCAGTGAACCCGAGGGCCCAGGCACAGCCAGAAGCCTCGAGAGGAAGGCCCAAGAGGCACGCACTCCAGCCACCCGGGTGTGGGCACCCCGCTTTCATCAGTACTTTTCAAAGAAATGAACAGTATAAGTCTCAGAGACGAAAAGCACAGCATAGGGAGTATAGTCGACAATGTTGTAATTGTGCTGTTTGGTGACAGATGGTGACTGTACTTGGCGTCGGGAGCACTGGGGGGTGTATGGAGTTGTTGAATCAGTATGCTGTGCACCTGAAACTAATGTGACATTGTCAGTATGTTAATTATACTTCAATTTAAAAAGATTGAAACAGTCAGCAAACGAACAAACCTGGGGCGCCTGGGTGGCTCAGGTGGTGAAGCAACTTCAGCTCAGGTCATGATCTCATGGTTCATGAGTTCCAGCCCCGCATCGGGCTCTGTGCTGACGGCTCAGAGCCTGGAGCCTGCTTTGGATTCTGTGTCTCCTTCTCTCTCTGCCCCTCCCCTGCTCATCCTCTCTCTCTCTCTCTCTCTCTCTCTCTCTCTCTCTCTCCTCCCCCCCAAAAAATAAATATTTAAAAATTAAAAAAAAAGAAAGAACAAACCCAAAGGTAACAATTACTTAAAAAAAAAAAAACAAAAACTGAGCCCGTAAAGTAAATCCGGCAAAGGTCCAGGGAGCCTGCTGAAGTGGGTGACGAGGCGAGACGCCGTGGGCCAGCCGCAGGGGAGCGGGCTATGGCTCGTTGGGCGGGAAGACACGGGAGCCCCAGCTCCCGGGGCCCTGCACTGGTTCCCACTGGGAACTACCTGTCCGAAACCATCTCCCCCAGAGAGAGTGAAGTCATTTTCTTTCGTCCCAGGGATGTGCGCTGGCCGTGGCACTAGCACACGTCCTGCTTGTCCTGCTTGTCCGTGCGGCCCTCGCAGGCGCTTGTGCTCAGCGGCCCACGGGCCGTCCCCCCATCCCGCCAGCGTCTCAAGCCTTTGCTTTCCTCTCTGGGAAAGGGCCGTCGGCTTCTTTCACTCGAGGCCTCTCCCTGTCTTCTGTCTCTGACTCAGCAGCTGCGTGTGTTCATGTTTATGTTTATCAACGCACGGTGGCCCCGATCCTGCTCTGACGGGGTCCAGATAAGCGGAGCTGCCCCGTCCCGGCATGACACGGCCCGTCCTCCAGCGGACTCTGTGGCCTGTGCCTTCCAGGCCTGCTCTGAGGCCCCCACCACCGTCCCCGGGCCCAGCCATCTCTCACCCGGGTTCCAGGTCAGCCAGGGTCACCTCACGTTACTCCCGTTTTCCGAACTTTCTAGTGGCTTCTCACCTCACTCAGCACAAAGTCCACTTCCTCCCTCAGCCCGCGGCCCTGACGCCCTCTGACCTCTTCCTGCTCCGTCCCTGGACTCCAGCCACCTCACCTCCTGCTCCCCTCCAGGCTCTGCGCTTGCCGGGCCTGCCTGGCCCGCCTTCCTGGGGTGACCGGCTCAGGGAACCTTCCTGGTCACCCACCCCTCACGCCCCAGGGCTCTCCTCGCCACCCCCTCTGTTACTGCATTGGTGAGTTATGCCTTGCCCAGCCCTCCTAGTAAAATGGAAGCTCCTGGGGCTAGGGGTGTGTAATTTGTCTGCACTTGAGGTTTCCCCAGTGCCTAGCACAGGGCCCGGTGCACTGAAGGTGCTGTTTTTGGAACAAATGACTGTGTGGCCCCAGATGGAGGTGTGCAGGAGAGAGCTGATCCGAGACCTCAGGCAGCATGAGCATCCGGCGGGGGTGGCGGGGTGTTCCGTGGGACCCCGTGTGGGAAATGCTGCGGGATGGTTGACTTCACAGGGTATGTGCATAGGGATGGGCTGCCCTTCCTCTTTGAATGTTGCAGGTCCCGGCATCCGTGTGTGCTTTATTCTGCCCACTTATGCTCCTCTGCCCTTGAGAACTGGCCTACGTCCCTCCCTCTCCCCATGGCCTCCCTGGGCTGCCCTGTGGGAAGGCCTCCAGCTTCGGGGGGTGGGGGACGGCCAGCTGGGGAGTGCCATTACCTCTTTCACATGCAGCTTCTGAGCCACCCGCTCCATGGGAGGTTCAAGTCCCGTGTGGGTTCTGCAGAGCAGGGAGGGTGGTGACTGGGTAGACACTCAGACTCGTGTTCTGCTTCCAGATCTGGGTGTGGTTACCTGGCTGCGCTCAGATTATGAAAACCCATCGAGCTACACACTTAGGATTTGTGTGCTTTTTTGGGTGCGCGTGGTCCTTCGATAAAAAGTTGTCCCTTTATTGGATGAGAGCAAGCCAAGAGCTTGGCTCGGATGGCGTTTCAGCGGCAGGCAGGGAGCAGCGCGCACCTTCAGGCAGGTGGACGTCACCAGGCCGGGCTGTGAGGCTCAGGGCTTGCCGGGTGAAGGAGGGTGTGTGGAGGGAGTGGGCGGGAAGGGGGTGGTGACGGGGCGCAGAGGGGTGCGGACTCAGGCTGAGCCTGGGCCACGAGGGGAACCCCCAGTGCATTCTGTGGGAGAAGTGCAGGAAGGCAGGCGGGCCCGCAGGACCCCAGAAGGATGGACACGGTGGGTGCAGGCGCAGGGTAGAGGCAGGAGGGAGAGCTGTCGACGGCCAGGCCCTGGAGCAGGGGGAGCTGAGGGCCCCCCAAAGACGTGTGAGAGATCGCAGAGCCCGAGTCAGAGGGAGAGACGATGCAAAGCCTGGCCTTCGCGTGGCCTTTCTCCTTGTCCTCGCCCTCCTGCCTCTTTCCCGGGGGCCTCTCCACCCACCCTCTCTGTTCTTTCCCCGTCGTGACACCCCACTTCTTTCTTCCGTGTTCCCTGGCCCATCACAGCCTTCTCTGTCTTCCGTTGTTCTGCTTGTCCACAGACACCACCCCAAAAGTCAGGGGCTTTAAACAGTCGTTTATTATTGTTACGCCTCAGAAGCAGGCGGTCTGCGGGGACAGCTCCTCTGGGCGCCCCCAGGGCTGGGCCTGGGGGGCCCGTGCTCACCTCTGTCTCTGTGCGTCCTCTGCATAGCCCGCTTCTCACGCCGCGGGGCTCTTGTGGGAAGAGCCACTAGGTCGCTGCTCCCGGACCCCAGGTTCAGACCTGCCGTCGAGTTGCTTCTGCCATGTCTTATTGGTTAAAGAAGTCACAGGCCAGATTCCAGGAGAGGGGACAGACCCTGTGTCTCAGTGGGGCCACGACTTGGGACGTGGGTGGGGCTGTGTGCGGTGCCTCTACAAATGCTATGAGGACACAGTCCTGTTCCCTCTGCTTGGCCCCTGCCTCTCCCTCCCCTCCCTGGAGTGCCTTCGTTCTCCGTAGAATGGGGGCGGGATGGGGCTTGGCCTAGAGCAACACTTCCCAAAGGGAAGCCCAGATCATGGGATGGAAATAGATGTTGTAGGTAAAAGGGGGTTTCATGGCAAAACCAATGTGGATCCAACCACGCTGAGCAGACAGGTGTCTGTGCTGCCCGGGGGGCGGGGGTAACCTGGTATAAATGCCCAAGCGCACTGGACTCTGGTACACACAGCACTTGCAGAGCCCGGAGCAGGGCAGGCCTGGGCACGCTCTGTGGCATTGTGTGTGGTCCCGGGGGTCCAGCACCAGCTCACAGCCCCGCCAGCCCCTCCTGGCTTTCCAGTGGGCACGGGAAATGGGGGGGGGGGGTCCCTCTCAGCTCACCCGTGCATCTCGGGCTTGGCGTTTGGAGGTGACTCGGGGTTTTACGTACCTCTCGTATTTATGCTGGTGACTGTTGTCTGGGGTTGTGCCTGCCCAGTGACGTCTCGGCCACCTGGCCTGCTGCAGGGACGGGTTTGGTTAGCACAGTCACTAAAAGCTTGTAGAGTAAATTGCACAAACCACCCTCCCCACCCCCGCCCCCCCCCCCCCCCCGCCCCGAGCCTCACATGCTGGCCCCTTGCCCCTCAGCTTCTGTGTGACCTTCAGGCTACCTCCTTACCTGGCCACCTCCCCCATCACAGTGCTCCTTTTACTTCTTCTTCTTTTTTTTTTTTTAAGAGGGAAAGTTTAAAAAAAATTTTTTTTAATGTTTATTTTTGAGAGAGAGAGAAACAGAGCGCAAGCTGGGGAGGGGCAGACAGAGAAGGAAACAGAATCTGAAGCCGACTCCGGGCTCCGAGCTGTCAGCACAGAACCCGACTCGGGGCTCAAACTCATGAACCATGAGATCAGACCTGAGCTGATGTCACATGCTTAACTGGCTGAGCCACCCAGGCACCTCTGTGCCTTCTACTTCTTGATAGCACCTGTCCTTATCTGAAACTAGCCTCCAGAGCCTTTTATGTTTCCTGCCTGATTCCCTTCCCCTGCACAGTCAGCCCAGTCTGCCCTGCTACCCGAGATTCCCCAGGCCCGTGTCCTCAGGCCTGACGAGCTGAGCCAGGGTTCCCTCGCATGCGGCCGAGGAGGGAGCCCTTTGCTAATAGGAGTCTTACGACTAATGCCCGTTCTCCCTGAACGCTCCCAGTGGACAGATGGCCCCTGGTGCAAGGCTGGAGCGAGTGGTTGTTCGTGCGCCTGTGGGCTCCATGTGAGAGAGTCTGGAGTGGCCAGAGTCGGGTCCCGGTTGAGGGGAGGTGGGAGGTTCCCCGTCTCTCGAAGCGCGCCCACAGCAGCTGCAGGACCCCCAATTCTGCAAGCCCTGGGTGTTCTCCCGGGGGCCCAGCAGCAGGCAGAGCAGGTGCCAGGGCTCCCGGTGGCGGGTGGCTCTCTAGAGAGTGGCTGCTGTGCCCCCCTCTTTGCCGTCCTCCGTGTGTCCCTGGCCTCCCAGGAGCTGAGCCACTGGGGACCTGGTGCCCCTGCGTCTTTAGACGGTGTTTCATCCATTCCTTAATCCAGGGGTTAGGAAGTTCCTGCCCAGAGCTGTGGGAGCCGAGAAGTACGGCAGGGTGGTGAGTGATGGCAGAGGCCCGGAGCCCCCCGACCACCTCGATGGGGCAAGGGGAGCAAGGCGAGCCCCCTCTGCCCACATGCCCCGAGGGCGCCTGCCCGCTGGATTGGCAGCTATGTGATGTCAGCGTGACAGCGGGAGGCCCACCGTGTGGGTGAGGCTTGGGCGTGAGGCATAGTGGGGTCACCACAGCCAGGAGGGGGGAAGCACAAAGCAGAAGAGGCTGTGAGTGTCCCCTGGGTCAGTGATTCGGTTCCAGTCGAGGCTGACCAGGAAGGCAGGCTTAAGACCAAGGGAGAGAGCAGGGACCACCAAGAGGTCCAGGAAAATGGGCAGTGTCGGGTCGGTAGGGGGACAACAGCCAGACCCTAGGGTTTGGTCCTCACCAGTGATCAGAGGCTGGGACCCTACAGACAGCTGTGTCCTCACAGGCAGAGAGGCATCTAGCTGAGGGGTGGGCGGCCCCGGGACGAACCAGAGCAGGTCAGTGGGTGGCAAGCAGGACGCTGAGGGGGCTTACTCTTGTCCCATGAAAAGTGGACAAGGGACCAGGCGATGTGGCATATGGACACAGGTTGACCGAGGGGTAGGGCAGGCCGGCATCGTGTCTACTCGGACGAGAAACCAGCTAGGCCAGGGACATCACTGCCTGAGGGGACACATCAGAGGACAGCTGGCGCCAAGAGGAGCCCTCCTGTCGCTCGTCAGGACCCAGGGCTGCGCCTGGACCAGGCCAGGTGGGTGGCTCTGGATGGGCCCTTAGCAGGCATGGGGCTTACAGAAGAGACAGCAGGGATTAAATGATGGCCTGTTCTCAGCTGACACTGGTCATGAGGCCACCGAGGGCCGGGCCTGTGCCGGCTCTCGACCCAGTGTCTAGTGTGACCTTAAGAGAGCCTGACGAGAAGGGTCTCATCTTCCCACGTCAGAGCGGCAGGGGTGAGGGGACAGGGACACTGGCCTTGCCTGCCAGTCCCCATTTCCTGGGACGCTTACAGCAGCTGTGTCACCGTCAACCTCGCCCTCCTCGTGTCCCATCCGGACAAAAAGCAGAGCGGAAGCAAGGGCTCAGAGGGAGTGGGGAGACCTCGCCCCTCCCCAGGTCGCCCACCCCTGGATGGAGCTCCTGGGGCCCATCCTGGGGCCTCCTCCCCACGCACCTCTGTCGTGCCCATGGGAGCAATGGCGTATTTTGGTGTTCTTGTTTCTATAATTTTTTTAATTAAACTTTTTACCTTGAAAAATCTTCAGGCCAAGAGAAGCCCTGCAGGCATATTTCAATAAAGTCCCATAGACCCTTCAGTCCAGATTTAGCCACCGCGAGCACTTTGCCACGGTCGCCTCACCTCTGAGCACGAAGCTGTGCGCGTGTGCCCGAGTGCGCGTACTTGGAGGGCCCTCGCAGGCCCGGATCCTTCAGCACGCGTTTCCCCAGAGCTGGCCTTCCTTCCCCCGCGTCACCTGCTGTCAGACAGGGATGTGGACGGGGGCGACACGGTGCTCTTCTGTTGCCACCGTCCCAGCCCAGGTCCCCGTGTGCGCTGCCTGCGGCCCTTCCTTCTCCTGCCTCTCTGTCCCTCGGGACCTGCTGTGCTGAGGAGCTGGGGCTCCTGGTCGGGTGGGCGGTCCCTCGGCGTGGGCTCGCCTGCCGTGGCGGAGCTGGCGTCTCTCCCCGTGAGGCCGTGCTCGGAGGCAGGACGGGGTCCGCTCGGCTTCCCCTGCACCTCCTGCCCCGTGTCAGGCTCCAAACCTCCCGGCCCGACTCCAAAAATAACGTCCCGCCGCCTCCTTCCCTGAGGAAAGCCCCTTCCTGCCTGCAGCCTGCTGGGGTCACGCTGGTGAGCCTGCACTCCAGCCCCAACGACCAGATGCTGTGGGCACTCGACAGCAGGTGGAACGTCCACGTCCGGGCGGGGATCACCGAAGAGATGCCGGTGGGGACCGACTGGGAGCACGTGCCAGGTAGAGACGAGGCAGGGGGGTCCCGGCTGTCCCCTTACACGGGCCCCTGGTCCGTCCAGCAGACTGTCCCCCACGCAGCAACTTTGTCTCCTCTCCGCTGCTGTGCTGAGGCAGGTGACCGGCAAGCCACTAACGGAACATTCCTTGTTTGAGGACTCCCTCACCGCGGAGTCCTCACCGGGAGCATCGTTTCCGCCCGGCCTGGACCCTTCAGTCCTGTGGCCCCGGGCTCCCAGCAGCTTCGCGGGCTCTGCCGGTGGGGCTGCTCTCCCTCGGCAGGCGCAGGGCACGGTCACCGCGGGGCCACCCTGCTCAACGGGGCCCAGTGGGGGGAGGGAGCAGCCTCGTGGGAGGGGGCGGTCTGTCCTGTCACAGCAGGGATGCGGACAGATGGACGCGCTGTTGGCCTGCAGGGCTGCAAGCCTGCCAGCTGGCCCTGAGCACCAGGACCGTGTGGGCCCGCTGCCCCAACGGCGATCTTGCCCGGCGGTACGGCGTCACCGACAAAAACCCTGCCGGAGACTACTGGAAGAAGATTCCCGGAAACGTGACATGTTTCACAGGCAGGTGCCAGGGCTCCGCGGGACTCGGGGCTGCGCGGCTCTCCCTGGGTCCGAGGCTCCCGTGGGCAGTGTCAGCAGGGGCTCCACCAGAGGCTGCCCCCACCGGGCTCTCTCTCCAGAGAGCCAGGGGTCACACCAGAGGGAGGGCGCCTGGCACCTGGCTGGCCAGAGTCTCCCAGGAGGAGCACAGGGTGCTGGGCCACCCGCTTTCGAGCTGAGGAAACCGAGTCAGGGGTCGGGATGGTGGAGCGGCCCCTTCTCCGCGTGTGTCCCCTACCCGGGCCCACCTACTGACGAGCGTGTGGCCGGCTCTCGTCCCCTGCAGTGACCTCGTCGGACGAGCTGTGGGCAGTGGGCCCCCCAGGCTACCTCCTCCAGCGGCTGACCAAGACTTTCAGCCACTCTCGCGGCGCCCACGGCGGCCACGCCCCCACCCCCCACCCCGAGGACCTGGAGGACGAGTGGGAGGTCATCTGAAGGAGCGGGGACAGGGCGGCTCAGGAGGGAGGAAGCCGGCACGTGCAGCGGACGCGGTGCGGTGGTGGCGCTCGCTCTCGGCCAGCCAGGTGGGGCCGGGTCGGACGGCCCACGCTTGCTCTCGTCCGTGTTTGTTTCCGTCTTGTTCCAGAACCCACAGCCTCAGCCGAGCGGCCCGGAGCCGTGGCCAGAGCGGCAGCGCCTCTGAGCTCTTGCTCTGTCCTCCTCCGGCCGCTCCGGGCCCAGTGTGGGGACGGCCGCGTGGGTAACCCCCGGCGAAACGGAGCCGGAGGTTGGCACTCTCTGACCGCGGGGGGGTGGCCTGGCGACCGCTTCGTTGCCACCACGGGGACGCGGGCTCCGGCACACGTTCCGCGCCGGACGCCCCGCTTGGGGAACCGGGGCCGTGTCTGAGAGGCGGGGTGCTGGGCTGTGCCCGGATGCGGCACGCGCACATGCACGCGCACACGCACGCCGCCCACGCCCTCCCGGCCGCCTCCTGGAGAACACACTTCAGCCCAAACAACAAAGGCCGGTGGACAAGACGGGGTGTGAGAGGTGCACGTGTTTCCAAGGCAGCGGAGGCCCAGGTAGGGGCGGCCGGACGTGGGGGAGCCCAGCCACGTTAGTAACCGAGAAACGTCTCTAGACTAGTATTTAACTAATGCTGCTGGCGGGTATCGTAAAGACCAGAAGCATCCTCACGGGATGAGTCTACTAATTATTGCCTTTTTCGTTCGTTGTATTACAAACCTGCATAAGATACCTCATTTGAGATCAACTCTGACAAATTTAGAGGAGAAACGTCTTTTCTGAAACCACTGGAAGGGCCCTTCGTTCCTTTGCGTGGTTTCCCTGAGCCCGCGCTGTCCCCAGCTGCAGCGTCACACAGAGTGGGCGTCCCCCTCCGCGTGTCCTCAACGCGCGGGGCCGTCACGGGACCTGCCGGCTGGCCCCGAGAGGCGGGCATCGGGTTGATTACCCCGGAAGGTTCAAACTGGGCCCACCGTGGCCGTGCCGGCCGTCGGTCCGTGGGCTCCGCCTACAGTGCCCCCTCTGCTCGCCGGCCGCTGGGCCACGGGGCTTGGGGCCCGGCCGTGCGCCCCCCCCCCAGCCCCCCCCCACCCCCTCCCAGACCCAGCTCGGGAGCGGGCCTCCAGCCTCGCTGCTGTTTTTAGCTTGCCTTTGGCCCAGGGCCCAGTTACTCGATGCCTGTTTTCTACTAAGCAAATGTGTCCGGGAGCCCCAGGCCACAGGTGAAGAGTGATAAAATACGTTCCCTGACCCTGACGGGACCAGCCAGCCGCGAAGATGGAGGCGTTCCAGCTGTAAACGAGGGCAGGATGCTGAAATCCCAGATCCCACTTCACTTTTATAGAACCCTGATTTTAAACGGAAAGGTTTGGGGACGGCAGAGGCCGGCCCAGGCTGGCCGCGGCTCCTGTGTGTCTGTTGTGCCTTGTCCGGCTCCTCTCAGATGGCAGAGCTCTCCTAAGCCCACGGGACTTTAGTGCAATTAAACCCGAGTCTAGTTTGATACTTTGAAACTACTTTTAGCTTCAGTGCTTTGTACGGTTTTTTCTTTCCGGTTTAAATTTTAGTTGTGCTTTGAGACAGTGCAATAAACTAGACTTTTTCCAAATGTGGTCGAGTCTGGTGTTTGAGCCGTGAGAAGGGACCCCTGGTGGGCGCTCACAGGGGTGACCCGCCCACGGGTGCCCGAAGCATCTGCCGACCGCGTTCGCCAGCCCAGCCCCCCTGCCAGGAGAGCGTGGCGGATGCCATCGCGTGGCCTGCTTGGTGTGCAAATACGCACCGGTTTCCCCGGGGCGGCCGTCCTGACCGAACGGCCGCTCCAGAGGTAGACGTACCCCCGGCAGCCCCTGGGAAGGACACCCTCAGGGGAGGCGGAGCGCGGGGCTGTCTCCGCACAGAGGCCCCGCTGAGGCCGGGCTGCTGTGGGCAGGCTCTGGAGGGGCTCCCGAGCCTCCATCCAAGAAACAAGAGCAAATAGCCGCAGTGTGCTGCCGGGAGCCCGCACGTGGGAAGAGAGCACGTTCGTAACGGCAGCAGGACACATCGTGTGCCAGGAAAGACCTGAACAGGAAATGTCGGACTCGGGTCAGGGAATGTCACGCTTCACGGATGTCAAACAAAGCTTGAATGAAGGAAGACACGGCCGACCCTCCCGATGGAAGACTAAGTACGTCGTGCAAAGGCAGGAGTCCTCTCCAAAGGAACTGGTGGGCTTAAGTCAGGCTGTCAGAACCCTCCCTGGCGTGTTCTGCTGGAGGGAGGCAGGGAAGAAGTCCCAGAACAATGTTTGTGCCCACAAGGGTCCCCGACTGCCAGATGTGCGCCCGGGGCCCCTGAGCTGCTTCGTGTCCCACCAGAGCCCCCTGAGAGAGATACCGTCAGTCTCAGGGACACTCGGGTTCCTTGACTTGCTGGAGGTCACACAGGGGCCACTGGGATTGGAGCCCAGCTCTGTGGAACCCCAGACCAGTGCTTCATGAGGCCGCCTCACTGTCGGGGGAAGAAATAGGTGGGGGCTGCCAAGAGCGATGACAGCAGCAGGCGGTATAAGTGTGGCGTGGGAGGGCAGGCCAGGGACACAGCTGCCCAGGCCCGCCAGGAGTTGGCACGGTGGGGGCACGTCGTAGAAGAGGGGACAGGCGGGTGCGGTCACCGCTGATGTGGACCACTGCCTCGTTATCTGGACAAAATAGCCATTAAATGGATTGAAGAATCTTAAAGCTAGGGGGAAAACAGTATCCAATTTCTGGATGGCAAAGGCTTTCTAGACTCCAAAGTGATGGGAAAAGCCACAGAGGAGAAGGATACAGATTTGATTTCCTCAAAATATTAAAATGTGATAAATTTAAAACCCCACAAAAGATTAAAAGGGGAAATAATTGTGGCATCACAGACGATGACGATGTACCTTAAACACTCGTACACGCCAGTCGGAGGACCTATGGCTCTCGTACGGACCCAGATGAAAGCGTGTCGCTTAGCTTAACCCCTGGCACCCAGGCGGGGCACACGCGGAGCAATCTTCAAACTTACGAAGCCACAAACTCCACTTCCGGAATCCTGTCCTCGGGACCAAATCCTAAACTGGGGGCAAGTGTATAACACCGGCCATTTTATCATTGCGTGATGCGAACCGCTGACCTCCAGGGGCAGCTTCCAGTGCGGCCTCCTGTGTGGCTGCTAGAAGCACGTGTCCCGGAGGAAACGGGCCAGGGCTTGGCCACATCGATGCCACAGATCTTCCGTGTGTAATAACGTGGTGTTGCAGATACACAGGGGGAGAGAGAGAGAGAAGGGAGAGGGAAATGATACAATGCGCAGGTATTCGCACCCTTCTAACCTTTGGTGGGTTTGTATCTTTTGAATTTCAAGCCATGTAAATGTATTATTTATTTCAAAATAAATAAAATTCACATTTTAAAAAGTGCCAACATTAACTCCTTATGCTGTCAACACTAGCTGAGTCAAATATCACCAAGTAAACACCAAAGGCTCCTGAGAAGTCGTTTACAAAGCATTTTACAATATAGGAAAGTGCTTAGACTACAGTAAGTTTAAAAGTACTTAATTATTTGAGTGATCTGACGTCATGTATGTAAAAAATATGCATAGAAAATAATTTTAACATATTTATATACATGCATAGAAAAAACTGGAAGAAAATACACCCACATGCTCGTAGTGGTTGGTCGGCGGGCCGGTGGCAGGCAGCTGGCCCCTTTTTTTGGCAGCCAGACAATGGAGGGCGAGCAGGACAATGTTTCCGTGAGGAAACCCTGCCAGGCCCTGCCCTGGATTCCTCTGCAGTCCCAGTGCTCTGCCTCCAGTGTGAATTCTATAAGCAGAAATTCTTTTTAAAAATCACTTAAGACCGAAATCTCGGTCTTCACCTCTGTCCTGATCAAGGTGGTGGTTACATGTGTAGACATCTGTCAGAACTCCTCAGACTATACATTTAAAGTCTGTGCGTCTCAGGGCACCCGGCCGGCTCGGCAGGAAGAGCATGAGACTCTTGATCTCGAGGTCGTGAGTTCAAGCCCCACGTTGGGCGTAGAGCCTACTTAAAAAAAAAAAAAGAAAAGGCCTCTTTTCATCTTTTAAGAAAAAATAAACTCTGTGCATCTATCGTCTGTCAGTCATGCTCCATTTAAAAATGTAGCAGGACAAGGGGATCCCGGGTGGCTGTCAGTTAAGCGTCCGACTTCAGCTCAGGTCATGATCTCACAGTTTGTGAGTTCGAGCCCCACGTCGGGCTCCTCGCTGACAGTGTGAGGCCTGCTTGGGATTCTCTCTCCCTGTCTCTCTCTCTAAATAAACTTAAAATAAGTGGGAAGCTCTTTCCTTTAAAAAAAAGAAAAGAAAAGGTAGCAAGACACAACCACAGTGGGGCCAGGGCGGGAACAGGTGCAAACACTGCATGTGGCCGTCCCTGACCACGAGGGTTTCCTTCCTTCCCGGCTCCCCGGGAAGCATCCCTGTTCTGAACAGGACTGGCGAGAATTCAGGAAACTCTTCCCAGTACAGTAGCTGACAGTTGGTGAGGCATGGAGAGGAAGGGACACCAGAGTAATCTGCATCGAGGTAATACCAGGATGGAGTCCGCATGTGGCACGGCCCTTGCGTGGAGTCATGTCCCCACAGCCAGAGGAGGGGCAGAGCAAGGCCCTCACTGCCTTCACAGCCGCCTCCCCCAGCCCACCCCGACAGCAGGGCGGTCCCACAATGTGCCTTTCCGGTTCGTGGCCCAGCCTCCTCTGTCCTCCCTGGCAGGCCTCTGGGGTAAAGATTCTGGCCCCTGAGCTCCACCAGATTGGGAGTCACTGGGCCGATGGGTGGGCATGGTCGGGGGCAGTACTGGCCACAGTCAAACCTCCTTAGACCAGAATGAGTGGGCCAAACGAACCAGTGTGCTTCACCCCAGAGAAAAGTGGGCCTTGTTCTGGGCAGAGCAGTTGCTTCAGAGAAGCCATCAAGGCAACCTGCCAAGACCGAGAGCAGAGTCCCCGTCTGCCAAGGGACACCTGGGCGGGGCCTGACGGACTCTGGCCCTCCCCAGCACTCGGTGCACATGGCCCCCACCGACCTGGCTGTCCTTGCTGGGGCTGGAGGGTCCCAGGGACTGATAAGCCCAACACTAGGGACTTCCTGCCCAGCCTCCTGCCCTCCCTCTGGCCAGCGGCGGCCACCAGATAGCCCCGAGTCTCTCCTTATCACCCTGCACCACCTCTCTGGGGCCTCTGCTCAGTGATGCCTGCCGTGCCCCGAGCCAGGCGTCCCCGGCGTCACAGGGGCAGCTGTGCCGGCAATCAGGCCCCACTGCTGCCACACGGCTGGGACGCTGGCTGACCTCGACTCCCTCAGCCTTCCCTGCGGCTCCAAGCAGTGTGAACTCCATTACCCTCCTGGACCCCGTCCCACCCACCCACGGTGAGGACACCAAGGGCTAATGCCCTGGGATACCCTCCTCCTGCCATCTCAGCCCTCCAGGGCATAAGGGGCCTCCGGTGGGCCCCAAAGTCACCCCGCAAGTGGTAGAAGGTCCCCACAGCTGCCTCTCAGTCCCAAGAGCTACCTGCTGGTCACCTTCAAAGCAAACCACTCCACGTGGGCCCCAGAACTTCCCCTGAACACGCGTGCTCAGGCTGGGCCCCCAGGCGGCAGGGCCCATGATGATCCCGCCACCCACTCGAGAACGAGCCCAGGTCGCGCCTCCTGCGTGCCTGACAACGGGTTCTGTGGGGTGCCCCTTCCATGGCCTCCCGGGGAGTCCTGAGGCAAGGCAGCTCCCCCACCTCTGCCTCATCCCAGTCCTAGCCCAGGGACCTCAAAAGGGCAGCCGTAATATAGTGTGTAAGGCAAGAGGGGCCCAGGAGGACTCACCCCACAGAAGATGGAGCTGGGCCTGGGGAGACGGGGGAGAAGGCTGCAAACCGTTCCCTTTCAGGTGCCTAGGCCTTCTAGAAGCTGCTGGGGCATCCGGCACCAAGAATCCCCCCAACGCCTCCACAGGCCCACCGCCCGGAAGCCACTGCGACCTGCTCCTCTGGGCCACCCTAGTCTCCACCTTCATGCACCCCCAAAGGCAATGCACTCTCCCCCACAATGGCATCCCTGGTGGGAGGACCTGGGACCACCTAGAGCCAGGGGTTCCTGATGCCCCCGGTTCTGAGCTGGGAGAGATATTAGTATCCACTGCCCCCAAGTGTCAACCTTCAGAGAAACTACTGAACTGACCCCCAGGACACACAGCAGGAAGGGAGGAGCCCTCACTCCCACCTGCCATCTAGGACCAGCCCCTGGGCTGTGCACCCCTCCCTTCTCCCCTCCTCCCCGCCATCCGGCAGACCTTTAGCCGTCTCCTCCTGGCAGGACATCGTGGCCCTCCAGCCCGAGCCACGCAGCTTGGATTTCATAGCCCAGCGGAACTCCCCGGGGCCGAACGGCTTGGCCATCCTCCCTGGCCTCGAGGCTCCTTAGGGCACGGACCAGGCTTGTCCATCAGTCCATTTGTCCTGAAGGATGGCGGCACATCCGTTAACAATCTTCTTCAGAACCTTCCTACAGAAGCCAGCTCCATTAGCTGGGGCAAGAGCGCTTGCCCCACTGGGAGCCACAGCCACCCAGTCACCCTCTGGGGACTGGGCCAGGGGAACACCTGGGATCCCACACCAAGGGCGGGACCCAGGTCAGGCCCAGAGGAAGGCACATCTAACACCACCAGAAGACAGGGTGGAGGGAGGCGGGGAACAGGGGCCTGAGGCACCAGAGGCTTCCTGGCAGAGAAGAGGAAAGCAGGAGCGGGGGACTTGGTGCCTGCTACTCATCAGGGAAGACGGACAAGCCCAGGCCTGGATACACCAGTTCTGGAGGGAGGTGTCACAAGGATATCCAAGGAGGGGACGCGGGAGAAGCAGGAGCACAGTCTGGATCACGCCTCCCCCCACGCCAGCACAGCAAGCCTTCCCATCCTCCTCTGCCCCACACAGGAGTTCGCAAGGCCCTATATGCCAACTGCACAGAGGAACTCTTTCCCAGAACCTCACAGGACCTGCTCTCTTGGCCTCTAGGCCCTCGAACATGCTGTCCCCAGCTCAGGCACGTCAGTCCACACCCAAAGCCCCTGCCCAATTCTAGCTCAGCTGTCACTCCCTCTGGGACACCTGGTCCTGGAGGCTCTACATCAACATGGAAAGCTTCACGGGCTGGAAAGTGAGCACAGGGTAGGGCCTGGCTCTAGGAGTCGCGTGACTCCTGTACCCTTGCAAAAAGGGAGGGAGGCGGGGAGCTGAGCTCAGCCGGACCCCAGAAACCCGCAGCCGGGGGCCCACCTGACCATCAAGGCCCAGCCTGCAGCACGTGCAACATACGAAGCAGAGGTTCTCCTATACAGAGATCAATATATGTAAAGTGCTGGGTACAACGCTCTGAAAAATAGTATTTCCAAAAATCCAACGACCGGCCCCCCCGCCTCCCCGCCGAGGTCTAGCCCTTGCCCGTGAGGTCCAGCGGCTGCAGGAAAGGCGGCAGCGGCAGCTCGTCCAGGGCCTCGGGGAAGCGTCCAGGCGAGATGGCGGTGACCAGCACCTGCATGGCGCGCACGAAGAGCGAGGGCGGCGCCAGGCCCGCCAGCCACTGGAACTTGTCCTCGCCCAGCAGCCGCTGCCAGCGCGGCCGGTCGCCCAGCAGCTCCCGGCGGGCAGGGCCGGCGGCGCCCGCGGGCGTGTACAGCGCCAGCAGGTCGAGCAGCAGCAGGCGGCGCTGGCGCGGCTCCCCGGGCGCAGAGGCGGGCGCCCCGGCGGCGGCAGCGGCGGCATTGGGGGCCCCGGCGTCGCGGCCCAGCTGGCGCAGCAGCAGCTCAAGAGGCGTGAGGCCGCCGCCGTCGCGCAGGCCGGGTGACGCGCCGTGGCCAAGCAGCAGGAAGAGGCACTCGGGGCGCGCCAGCTCGCAGGCCGCGTGCAGCGCCGTGCCACCACCCTCCACGCGGCTGCAGCCGCGCCGGTCGAGCACGCGCGCGCGCTCCTCGGGCGGGAAGTCGCGCACGGTGCGCAGGATGCGGCGCAGGATGCCCACGCGGTTGTAGCGCACGGCCAGCGCCACGTGCGGCCCGGGCGCCGCGCAGCAGCGGAAGCCGGCGCTGGGTGGCGCGAGCGCGCGCCGCGGGAACGTGGCCAGCAGGTAGTGCGCGTACGCCTGGTGGTCGTGCACGAGCGCGTAGAGCAGCGCCTCGGAGGGCGAGTAAGCGGCGGCGCGGCCGCGCTCGTCCCAGTGGAAGGCCTCGCTGGCGCGCATGTCCTCGAGCAGCCACACCGGCAGCAGGTCGCGGACGGCCTGGTAGAAGGCGAACGACGACTTGCGACACTGCTTCTGCGCCCGTGAGCGCGCCGCGCCTGCGCCCTCCGGCCCGCCGTCCGCGCCGCCCCCGGGCCGCCGCGCGTCCCACGGCATGCTGGTGGCGGACGCCTGCCTCCCGGCCTCACGGCATGGGCCCGGCGGCAGCTGACCACCTGCACCTGCGGGGAGGGGATCGCGGTGAGGCTCCAAAGCTCGAGGTTGCCTGCTGCTTAGGAGGGGCCCTTCTCTGCTAGGTCCCGACCCACCTCCCACATCCTTGATCTAGCTGCCTCTGCTCTCCCTCCCTTAAAGTGTCTTGTTCTCCGGCACCTCTGCTAGAGATGCCCTTCCATTCCCCCTCCCCTCAGAGCCCCACCCGCCATCAAGGCCACGCCGAAAACCCGCCTCCCCACCTCTTTCAGCCCAGAGACCTGCTGACCTGGCTGACTAGGCCCACCAGGTGCATCCAACCCCAAACAGAAAAGACCAGGTTGGGGGGCAGGAAAGTTGGGAGCCCACCTCTCCAGCTGAGCCAAGCTCCACCTAACCATGACCCTATCCTCTGACCCCTGACCACAGGTGGGAGCCCCTAGGGCCTCCCCCCATCCCAGACAGGGACAGGGTTCTAGACCCAGACCTACCTGGTTCCTGCACTCTGATCACAGGACGTTGAGCATATATCACTCTCTTTCTCTGAGCCTCAACTTCCTCATCTGTAAAAAAGGGGGTGGGAGAAATGGAAGTTGTGAGCCCCAGCTGGGTGAGGTGGGGTGGAGCCTTCCACCCAAACATGATGTTTACTGGATATCATCAACCCTAGCTGCTGGGAGGAGGCCGCAATGAAATCAACCTAGAAACGGGTGTGCACAACGCTTTACAGCAAATCCCCTCCAGGTCTGCAACTTCTCTTGATCTTCCCAACTACTAGATGAAGCGGGTACTGTCATCCCATTTTCCAGCAAGAGACAAGCTTGTCCAAGGTCAGTCAGCAAGTCATGGTACAGCCAAGCCTAGAACCAAGATTTCCTGACTCCCATTTTGGGCTCATTCCAGAAATGGGGGGAGAGGGGAGCCCCCAACCCACAGGGAGCCCAGCTTGAGCCCTGCCTGACCTTGCTCGCTGAGCCCCCGGCCCCAAACTGAGCCCTGGTCTCTGACCCCTGACCCTGGTCCAAGCTCCCCACTGCTTTCTCTCAAGGGTAAGCTGTTGGTCACAAGGGGCCTGGGTCAGCGCACAGGCCGCGTCCACACACACTGGGTAACTAAGTTACAGAGACGAACACTCTGGGGAGTGGGCTACAGCCGCAGTGCTCTTTGGGGGGCACCATGCCCGAAACACCCCCCGCCCAAGCCTGGGACTCTGCGTCCCAGGTGTATGTACCCCTGTGTGGATACCCGTGGGGCGCCAGGCGGGTTACGTAAAGTTGGGCCGCCCCACGTCACTGGGCAGCGAGTCACAGCCGCGGCTCCGTGAATGGGGGGGTTGGGCCACCGAAGGCAGGGCTGTACGCCCGGGGCCGCCCGCCAGCTCCTCCCCGTCCCCTCCCGGCGGCCGCGGGTCGCGGGGGTCGAGGCCAGGGTGTTTGCCGACCGGTGGCCAGAGCAGCGAGGGCTGCACCTGCGTGTGCATATGCCCAGGGGACACGAGGGGGCGGCGGCCAGGGGAGAGCACCCGGGGCTGGGGCCGCGCGCCGAGCGGGCCGGGGGTAGGCGGGGGACTCACCGTGGGGGACAGCAGGGCCTTGGGCCTGACGTCCCAGTCCCCGTCCCGCTGAGGGCCGAAGCGCGCGCTGTTACCCCGCGGGTAGGCGCGCAGGCAAAGGTCCCAAGACGGGCGGGCGAGAGGAAGCCGCCGCCGCCC
>NW_026057582.1:2704627-2725751 GCF_023721935.1 Panthera uncia | reverse complement strand
GAGCCGCCGCGGCCGGATCGCTGGGCGGCGGCGCCGGCGGCGGGCGGGCGGCGGGCGGCGCAGTGCGGTCGGAGCCCGGTAGGACCGCGGGACCGTCCTCCGCAGCCATTGGCCCGCACTGCCGGCCCCCGCCGCCGCCCATTGGTCGCCACGCTGCACCATTGTTACGTCACCAGCCGGTGGGCGGGGCGCCCGGCCAGACCCGCGGAAAAGTTGGGAGAAACTTGCGGGCGCGCGGGGGGGCGGGGCTGGCACAAGCCGATGCGGGGCGGGGCTCCCGGAAACCCGAGCTGCGGGCGAGGAAAGGCCCCCCGGCGGCCCGGGAACGGGAGGATGATTGGGCCGATTTGCGGGGTGGGTCCCGGCGCGCGCGTAGGCGCTCCGGCTCCCTGGAGTGTGACTTCCCTCGTCACCCCAGAAGTCCGATTCCACCTCCCCAGTAACCCTCTGTGACCTTGAGGGAGACCTCCGGAGCTGTTTCCCATCAGTCCATGGAGGGGTCAAAGGGCAGGAGCTCTGACTCCTCCTAAGGGACCCAACTGTGTTCTGCCAGGCCAGTGTCGGGGCATCGGAGCCCCTGCTGTAGGCTGACGTTCCCAGGGGACGGTCCAATGGATGCAGGCAGCTATTAATGAGCGCGGACTGTGTGCCAATCTCAGTGCTAAACATACTTGATTTCACTTCATTTTCACAATCGGTAGCGGTGGAAACTATGACCCCCCCCCCCCATTCACAGGCCAGGAAATTGAGGCTCGCAGGGAGGTGGCCTCCCAAGTGAGGAGCAGCCAGAAGGGAAACCAGGTGCTTCGCCTACTTTTCTTCAGACATGGTGGTGGATTGGGCCCCAGCTGCCCCACGAAGGGTCCAAGGTTTGGGGTGCCCCACATGCGGGCACCCAAGGTCATGCTGAGACCCCACCAGATGCCCCCACCTGAAGCACTGCCCCACCTAGGGGGGGTGTGATCTCATAGGCCCGCAGTGAAGCTCTTGGGGTCCAGGGCGACCACCAGATTTAGAGAAAGTAGGTCATTGACCCGGGAATGTGGGATCCACCTGCCTCGCCTAGGCTTTCCCCTGCTCCTCTCTCTAGGCCCTCAGTTTCCCTGCATTTTCTCCCAGCTTTCCCATTCTGGACGTCTCTGAGTATGATGGGGGGAGGGGCAAAGTGAATGGAGATCCTGGGGTTGACTGTTTGCCCTCTGGAGCCCCCAGACCCTGGGAGTGAGAGCTTCCTAGGGAAGTGGTGCCCAAGGTGAACTACCTGTGGCTCAGAGCTCGGGCCCCTTGCTTCCTCATCCTCATCCTTTTTCAGGGCTGGAGTTGAGACCTCCTGCCATCTCCAGGACTACCAGTGGAGTGAGGTTGTAAGGGCATCGGCCGCAGGTGCCAGGGTGTGCAGCTGGCCTCAGGGCAAGTCTCTCTCCACCCCTGGCTGCCCTCCTTGCCTTTCCCTTCAATTTGTCTTCTTCACTGGGGTTCCTAAAGGCCTCTTTCTAAAAAGTCATGTCTCATCCCATATCTTCACCACTTAGAAGCTTCCCGTGCACATGATTAGCCAGAAAGACCAGGTGGGCAGAGGAAAGGCATTCCCCGCTGAGGAACATCGGAGCAAAGGTCTGGGAGTGGCTGAAGAAGTTTGGAGATGTCAGTCAGGAGGGGCCAAGCTGCGTATGTCCTTGAATCCTGGGGCAGGTAGCTTGGGTTTGTCCTGAGGATTTGGAAGTGATGGCAGAAAGGGTTTGGAGGTCAGTTGGTTAGGGAATTATTTCAGGCATATGAAAATAATCATGATGAATGCCTGGGAACCACGGTCCAGTTTAAGAAATAACAGGTGGGTAACTCTGAAGGCCTGTGTGCCCATCCTGCCCATCCTACCCACCCCCTGCCAGCCCTGGGTCTTTCCCACGGTGGCAGCTGACATTGTAACACTGTCCGTCATGGCACCAATCAGCCCTCCCTGCCAGCGCCTTGCTCTCTCCTCCCAAGGTTACTTTCAGACTCACCCTCTGGGGTACATGCTGCTCTGGGTCGCCGAGGCATCTTCTGCTGGTGGGAGCTGTCCCCCGTGCCTGGCACACGTGTGGTCTCGCAGAGCTTCTGGCTGTGAACATCCTGCCTGTGTCTACTTGGGGACCGTGCTGGGGCCTGGACGCAGGGACAGGGCGTGCCCCTCCACGTCAGCCTTTTAATGCCAGGTGCGCGGCTGCCCCATAAGGCTGCTTCAGGAACAGTTCGAACAGGGTGCAGAGGGGCAGCTTCCCTCAGGAAGGGAGGATGGACTTGGAGGGGGTGGAGGGTGGCTGGGGCAGAGGGGAGTGGATGGAAGATGAAGAGACGGAGGCCTGGGGTGGAGAGGGGCTACCCTGCCCAGTCCTGGATGCCCTCAGCAGGGAGTGGGAGTGCTCACCAGCACAGCTGTCTTGGTATGGGGTTTGACTTTTAACACTGTAGTGTTTCCTCTGGAACCCAACCCAAGCCCCACTCCCCTCTGTCCTGGAAGAACTTGTCCCACAGGACAGGCATCTGGGTGTGCCCAGGTAGTGAGGAGAGCCATTCAGGGTGTGTGTTACAGGTAGAGGGAGGAAGGTAGGGAGTGCTCCCTGGGGGAGGAGGTTGGTGCCAAACATGCTGGCTGGTTTTTTTTTTTTTTTTTAATGTTTATTGATTTTCGAGAGAGAGACAGAGTACGAGCAGGGGAAGGGCAGAAAGAGGGAGACACAGAATCCGAAGCAGGCTCCAGGCTGTCAGCACAGAGCCCGACATGGGGCTCAAACTCACAGACCGCGAGATCACGACCTGAGCCGAAGCCAGCCGCTTCACCCACTGAGCCACACAGGCACCCGTAAGCACGCTGGCTTCTAATCAGCTATTCACCAACTGTGGGACCATAGACTGAATAACTGCACCTGTCTGAGCTCCAGTTTCTTATCTGTGAAATGAGTCAGGTGGATTTTCAGATCTCAAAAGGAACCTGTTCCAAGGGGCAGGATTGGGCAAGGGCCAGGACCTTGAGAAAGCAGAGGGAAGTATGGGAAGTGGCCAGGACCAGGAAAGAAGATAGGGAGATCCTACCCCCTGCCGCCACCACACCTGGGTCCTCTCCTGACTTCAACTAGCTGTGCTGGGCCAAAGCCCACCTAGTCTCCAGGGGCCTGTTCCATGGGTGCTTGCTCCTCCCCCTCCGGCTTCTCCCCTTGGACAGCTGGGCTTGTCCCCACCTGCCCTGGCGTTCAAGGTCGCCCACAGAGCTCTCTACCCCATCCAGCCAGTCTTTCAAGGCTCAACATGAGATGCCAGTACAGACCAAAGACAGGATAAAACTAAGCGAAGACGAGTGATACCATGGGAACCAAAGAGTCCAACATACATGGCAAAGGAGTGACGTTCAGAATGTGTAAAGATCTCCTGCAACCCAGTGAGAAAGGTTAACCCAGGAGGAAAATGGGCAAGCAGTATGAATAGGCAATTCACACGCTGGCCAACAAACACATGAAGATACTCAGTTCTGTAAGAAATCAGCAAAGGTACAACCTCTTGTATCGCCTACTGGCCAAAACTGAAGTGGCCAGTAACAGCCTATATTGTCAGGGTGAAGAATCAGGTCTTCACTCTCATGCAGAGGTGGGGAGGGCACTCCAAAGGCACTTGGGTCCAGCAATCTTTTGGTTAGCTATCTTATCCCAGATAAGTACTTGCCCACACGCCAACAAGTTCCACTACTGTGGGTTTTGTTCACTTGCTTACTTCTTTAAAGCCTTATGAAAGTATTTAGCCTTAATTTTATATCTTATGTCTATTTCAGAGGCAAATCTTGGGAGAGAATACAGGTGACTACCAAGTAACAAGAAGGTAGCATGCCTGCTGCATTTTTGACAATGAAAACCTGGAAAACACCTAAGTGTCCAAAAGGGAATGGCTAAAATAATCATGATGTACCCTTCCTTCCCAGCTCTGGTTTCTGCCACACAGCAGCTGGTCCCTGCTCTTCTGCCGGGCTTGTGGAAAGGATTGTGTGAGCCTGGGGCCTAGGGACCAACTCCCTCACATGCCCCAGACTTCACTCTTCCCCTCTCCATCCCCAGGGAGACAGTTTCTATGGCATCCCTGGGTCTTTGTAGGATCTCTGGATCTGGCCATGCTGGATTTTGAGCTTTCACATTAAATGAGCTGGTAAATTCTCTCTTTGGCACAGGCCAGTTGGAGGCAGGGCCCAGCACTTAAGAAAGTCCTGACTCTTTACTTAACCTGGGACAGTAGCTGTCATACCAGCATAATTATAATCAGTGTCGCCTTCTCTGTCAACAGGTCCTGGTTTCGAAGGTTAATCACACGGCTACCATATGACTAATGCACATGTCAGTACCATGCAGCCACAGTCAAGAGCAAAGAGCCTGAGCTCCTCATTCGTCAAGTGGAGAGAATCTGCCACAGAGAGCTGTCCTGAGGGGTATGGAGCTCTCATAGGACACAGCTCTGCCTGGCACCGAGTTAGCCTCCGAAACTGAGCTGTTAGGATTCCTTTGTAAATATTTCAACACAAAAATGTTAAAAGAAAAAGCATACTTATTGTTTGGAAAGTGCTGGAAGCCACACATTGATCTATTGCCAGCAGTGTCTCTTGGGGAGAGAATCGGCAAGAAGGAGGAAGGGACCCTTTTAGTTCTTATTCTCTGGACCTTCTTTGTGGTTTGAATCTTTCATGAGGGGCACGTATTCAGATATCATTTGTGCAATTAAGGTAAGTTTTATTTATTTATTTATTTATTTATTTATTTATTTATTTATTTTCTTTAAATATCCTCTAAGCCCAACGAGGGGCTTGAACTCACAACCCTGAGGTCAAGAGTCACACACTCTACAGGCTGGGCTAGCCAGGCGCCCCAAGCTAAGTTTTTAGAGAGGCAGTTTCCCTTGGCAAACTGCTATCTCATGGCCATTATCTCATTGACTTACCCAGCAAGGTAGGTTGGATCATCAGCCCACTTTGTAGGCGGGGAAACTGAGGCTCAAGGGGACAGAGCTTTGCCCACAGAGATGGAACCTATAAGCTTTGTCTTGTCCCAAGAAGAGAAGGCTTTGGTTTCATGAGTTCCAGGCTGATGAAGGCTGTGGCCCCCTCCTCCTAGAAGTCTCTCCCACTCACAGAATGGGAGGCCTCAGATGCAGGTTGGGGTGGTGGGTCAGGGGCCCTCCATCCCTGGCCGGGGGAGTCGGGCAGTCAGCCAGCACTTCTAAGCAGCTTCACTCAGTAGTTTATCCAACAAACGGGCCCTTAGAGCCTGTTCTGAGGACCAGACGTGAGTGGGCAGGAGAGGCTTCCGGGAGGAGTCACCTGTACCCTCTTGCGTCATCAGTCAAGTCCCAAGGGCCGGTGTCCACTCTGACCCCGTCTGCACTGCTCCAGCCCACCTCCCGGGTCAGGCTGCCCACCCCACTCCAGGCTGCAGTCCCAACTCCAGCCCTTGCTCATGCTGTTCCCTCTGGCCTGGATGGCCAGTCCCCAGAAGTCCATGTGGACCCATTTCAGGTGTCACCTGACTAAAGGAGCCCCCCCACCCCAGCCTCTTTGGGTGCCTACCTCACTGTCCTGCACTCCTGGGGGCTTCTCCTCTGTCAGACCACAGGGAGGGGCCCGCCTGCCCCTGCAGGAGGGCAGTGGGTGCCCCATAAATGCTGATGACTAAGTGGAGAAGGAGTTAGGTGGGTGGATGAGCTCAGGATACCCCACGGTGTGGGGAGCAGGCAGGGGTGGGAGCCTAGCCCGGTTGGCTGTGGGGAGTGATGCCTGAGGTGCCCTGGAGGGCTGGGAGCAGGAAGTCCGTGATTCATCTGGGCTGCACCAGAGTCCTGGCCACTAGGAAGCCCTAGGCACAAGGGGGAGACTCAGCAGAGAGGCCCAGCCCAAGTGCAGACTGTGGGACACAGACCACGCTCCTCAGATGGAGGCCTGCTCCAGCTGCCCTGGGGACCGCAAAAGTGGCAGGAGGGGAGGTTGGCAGGCACAGAAAGCAGTGGGGAAGGCCGGAGGCCAAGCATGTCCTCCCTCCCCCGCCAGTGCAAGGGCACAGGACAGCTGCCAGGCTGTGTGACCTTGGGAAGCGAGAGTGCTCCCTAAGGGCCAAGAAGTATCTGGCTAAGCCTTCTGGGCCGCCCTGGGAAGTGGCAGCAAGCTGAACACCCAGGGCCATGGGGACAAGCACAGCCAAAGTGGACCAGGCTAAGACAGCCCCCCACTGTCTGAGCCTCCCGCCTTATTTTCCATTGCTCCCTCTTGGGTAGAGAATTCTGGCTTGTGGGGTGCCTGGTTGGCTCAGCGGGTTAAGTGTCTGACTCTTGGTTTTGGCTCATGGTTTCAGCTCAGGTCATGATCTCATGGTTGGTGGGATCCAGCCCCTTGTGGGGTTTTGCCCTGATGGTGTGGAGCTGGGTTGGGATTCTGGGATTCTCTCTCTCTCTCTCTGCCCCTCCCCATAGAACATTAAAAGGGGGGGGGGCACCTGAGTGGTTCAGTCAGTTAAGCATCTGACTTTGGCTCAGGTCATGATCTCTCCGTCTATGGGTTTGAGCCCAGCGTGGGGGTCTGTGCTGACAGCATGGCGCCTGGAGCCTGCTTCGGATTCTGTGTCTCCCTCTCTCTCTGCCCCTGCCCTGCTCACATTCTGTCTCCGTCTCAAAAATAAGTAAACATTAATAATAATAATAATAATAATAATAATAATAATAAAAAGAGTTCTGGCTTGCAGTGAAGTGAGGGAGAAGGGGATACTGAGGCCCTAGCGCCAGGCTGGGAACACTCCCCCACCTTCCCAAGACCCCTCCAGCCGTGGGGGCCTGGATCCGTCCAAAGAAACCCTTTCTCTCCGGTGACTCGAAAAGGAAACAAATTCGGGGAAGCGGAGCCACTCGGCAAGGCGCCAAAGCAGGTGTATGGAGGGAGGGGACGGTGACTTGTTTCGCTGCACCCACTGGCCGCAGAGCTTGGAAAGGTGAGTCCCCCACCGGACCCCGCTCTGCGGCCCTGAGGAGGGGGCCAGGCACCGGCCGGAGCCAGTGTGGGCTCCGCCTCAGTTTCCCTGTTGGAGCAGGGGACCAGAGCAGGCCCCGGTGCGGTCCCGCCCCACCGGCGCCCCCCAGGGCCCAGCGCGGGCCGACACCGTCCCCTGGCGGCCGCGCGCGTCTTCGCAGCCTGAAGCCGGTCCAGGCCCAGCCAGGGTGTGGGACCAGGTCGCCTGGGGGCAAGGACGTCTGAGCGCCCTTACCCGGCGGCGGGGTCCGCGGGCTTGGGTCTCCACCCCGGACACCTCACCCCGCTCGCCACTCGCTATGTGGCCTCCGCAAGCCTCTTTCCATTCTGGGCCTCAGTCTTCGCCGTAAAATAGCCGCGATCCTGCCCACTCCACACCCGGAGCTGCCCCTCGGGCGCCAGGCTTGCCCGCCCCGCCCTCCAGGGTAGCGGGGGCCCCCCTCGCGGGCGGGGCTCGGGGGGGGGGGGGGAGGGTGCCCTGACCCGCCAATCGGAAGTCCCGGGGCGTGGAGGGCGGGGCGGATCGGGAGAGGAGGGGCCAGAAGCGGCTGGGCGGCGGGGGGGCGGGCCGGTTTCCTCTCCCCGCGCCTCCCCCAGCCTGGAGCCCGTGGACCCCGCGGGGGGGCCGCGTGAGGAGGGCGGCCCTCCCGGAGCGGAAGAGGCCGGGCGGCGCTGCGGTTTCCGGGTCTGGGGAGTGGGGACGAGCGCTGTCCCCTGCCCCCTGCCCCCTTTCCCTCCCGGGAGGCAGCCTCGAGGTCCCCAGCCCGGCTTCTGAGCTCCTGCGGCTTGCAGGCACAGCCTCACCTGCCCCGCAGGGAACACACCTTCGCATTGGCTGTTCCCTCCACCGGGAATGTCGTCCACCTAGCCAGCGGCCCGACTACGCCCTCCAGGGGCTCCCCCGATTCCCGACCCTGGCCCCTTTCCCTGCCCTTCCCAGGTGCACTTTTATGGGTCTCCCGAGTGCCAGAGCGGCCCAGGGTTCAACATACCCGGCCCCTGTGATAGATGCACACACCGAGACCAGAGAGGTCTCAGTCCCTGGCCACAGGACGCACAGCTGGGAAGCCGCTGGCAGGGAACCCAGCCATCCGCTGGTGGGCCACCCCTCATGTCACTGTGCCTCAAGCCTGTTCTCTGATCCCACTGCGGGGACACCCCCCCCCCCCAAGGACACGACTGGGGGGAGCCCACTGAGGGTCTACTGCTGTCTGCACGGGGAGATCAGGGATCCCCAGGGAGCCTTCCCTTACTCTGCCACCCTTTGCCCAATGGGAAGCTGCAGTCCCTGAGAGTGGGGAGGGCCTTGCCAAGTGTCACTAAAGCCCTAGGCTTTTCTTGATGCCCATTATGGAGGGAACACAGAACTGGACTGGTGAGGTGACAGGTCAGTAATATCTGGGAGGGGCTTCCTGGCCCCAAAGAGGGGTTGATTGGGAGAACTTCCCGTCTCCAAGAATGATGGAGTGGGGGTGGGGAAGGAGAGTGGGCTGCAGTTAGGCCAGTGAACCCCGAGAGACAAATGAGACTTGCACAAGTGTATCAGCTATCTACTGCTGTGTAACAAACAATCCCACAACAGTGGCTTGAAACAACAATGATTTCTTATTTCTCACAATTCTCTGACTGGATCGTTCTTTTGCTTTATGTGCCATCAGCTGAGTCGTTTATACAGCTACAATTAGCTGGAGGCTCAACTTGGACAAAACATCCAAGGTGGCTTCACCTACATGGCTGCAGCTGATGTGAGCTATCGGCTAGGAGCTCAGCTTGCTGCCAGCGTGGGCTGTCATCCCAGATTCTTTGGCTCTCCTCTACTTGGCCACTCCACGTGGCTATCATAGCCTTCCTCACATCGTGGCAACTAGGTTCCACAGAGAACAAGCCCCAACATGCAAGAGCTTATCCACCCTCTACTTCCATCACAGCTGCTAACATTTCATTGGCCGGAACAAGTGACATGGCCAAGCCCAGACTTAATGTGGAATGAGACGTTGCAAGGGGCCACCAAAGTCACCAGTGGGAACATAGGGAAGACACAGGAGGCAGTGAACCCTCAGGGGCCAGAATAACCAAGTAAGGATCCCGGAGGAGGAAGGGCTTGACCAAAGCAGGGCAGGAACTCTGTTCTCCTCCCTGCTTCTGTCCTGGGACCCACAGAGACTGGAGAATAACCAACCACTATGTAAAGATAGTAACTGGGAAATTTTTTCGTTGGAGATGATGCTCCGTGGACAATGAAAGCAGGGTGATGGGACAGTGTGATGCAACGTGGCAGATGGGGCAGCTGCTTTAGATGAGGTGGTCAGGGAGGACTTCTCAGAGAAGGTGACATTTAGGCTGAGCTCTGATGGACAGAAGGAGTCAGCCTTGAGGAAGGCAGAGGGAAATGAATTCCAGGCAGAGGGAACAATTGTAGCAGAGGCCCTGATTTGGGAGTGAGCTTGGCACACTTGAGGATTAGAGAGAAGACCGTGGGGGGGCAGGGGGCACAGGGCCAGGTCACATTGGGCCTTGTAGGCCTGGACAATACGGTTGGATTGTCCCGAGGAACAATATGACTAAATCCTACATCCATCTACTGAGTACCTACCGTATGCCAGGAACCGTTCTAGGCACTTGGGACTCCGCAATGAACAAAGCAGAGAAACATCCCTGTCCTTGGGGAGTATGACCTGATTTAAGAATTAACAAGCGAAACAAAACACTGCTAAAAGGGGACGAAAGCGGGGTGAGAGGGGGACGAAAGGGGGGTGCCTGAGAGGGAGAGGAAAAAACCAAGGATGTGGCATTATCAGACCTAAGAAGCAAGGGGAGGGGAAAGAGGGAAACTAAGGGAAAGTCAGGAATTTGGGAGACCATCTCCATGACTTTGGTGGTAGGCAAAGAGGTCTTAGATATTTTTCTATAAAAGAAAAAAAATTGACAAATGGACTTTATAAAAATTGAAACATTTGCACTTCAAAAGATACCATTGATGATACCACAAACTGAATAGAACAGTTGCAAATCATCTATTTATCCAGAATATATCAAGAATTCTTGGAACTTAATAAGACACAAGACCCATTTTTTTTTAAGATCTTGTTTATTTGTTTAAATGTTTATTCACTTAGAGAGAGAGGGGAGGGGCAGAGAGAGAGAGGGAGAGAGAGAATCCCAAGCGGGCGCCATGCTCTCAGTGCAGACCCCAACTCGGGGCTGGAACTCACAAACTGTGAGATCATGACCCGGGCCGTGATCAAGAGTTGAATGCTCAACCAACTGAGCCATCCAAGAACACCAATATTTTATTTTTAAGTAATCTCTACACCCAATGGGGGCTCGAACTCATGACGCCAAGATCAAGAACCACACGCTCTACTGACTGAGCCAGCCAGGCGCCCCCATGACCCAATTTTTTAAAAGGGGAAAAGATTTGAAAAGACACGTCACCAAGGAAGATACACAGAAGACCAACAGGCCAACATGAAAAGAGGCTCCAGTCTTTAGGAAATGCAAGTTAAAGCCACAATGAAACACCACCACACACCTATTAGCGAGTCCAACAATAAAAAGACTGACCACACCCAATCAGTGGCGGGGAGGTGGCGAATGGGCCGCTCACACACGGTAGGTGGGACTGTAAATGGTGTGGCCACGCTGGAAGGCAGTTTCTCACACTTACTACTGTAAGACACGGCAGTCCTACTGCTCCGTATCCGCCCGAGAGAAATGAAAACAGGCCCACACACAGATCTGTACGCATTCATAGCAGCAGTAGTCTTAAGAGCAAAAAAAAAAAAAAAAAAAAAAAAAAGGAAACACGTTCACATTGAACCGATCAATAAACTGTGGCCCGTCCACACAATGAAAAATTAGCAATAAAAAGGAACGAGCGACTGACCCGTGCCACGTAGAGAAACCTCAGGAACATGATGGGAAGGAAAAGAAACCAAACGCACCTACAGTCCGCAATAATGCATCTTACACGGAAAATTGTGTTAAGGAGGTGTTCTTATGACCGTAAAATCAAGTTTTTTAAGAAGCAAGAAACCAAACACAAAAGACTACATGTTGTAAGGTTCCATTGACAGGAAGTGTACGGAAGGCAAATCTACAGGCAAGGAGAACAGACGGGTGGTTGCCTGGGGCTGGAGATGGGAGCAGGGACTGACCTCAAAGAGGCACGAGGAGTCTTGTGTGGCTGATGGAAACGGTCTACACCTGGATTGTGCTGGGGGGGGGGGGGGGCCCAAGTCCATAAACTTACTGAAAAGCACTGAGATGTGACCTTACACCTGGGGGGATTTCATGGTGTATGAATTATACACCAATATAGTTCTTAGAAAAAGGATGGAGGGCTGGCTGGGCCTAGGGAGTGGCCTGTGGCTCCCCTGAGCGCCTGCTGGTGCTGGGGGCAGGCGACCCGAGCCTTTCCAGGTTTCTGCCCCAAACCCTGGGGCCCAGTGTAGCCGCTTCCCTTAGGTCAGGAGCCCCGGCTGAGTAGGAGGGGTGTCTTCTGAGTTGTTTACCGCAAACCCTCCTTGAGGGAATGAGGCCTGTTGTGAATGGTAACTGCTCCAAACCACAGTAGGTTCACTCCCCCCCAAGTCTGCCGAACTGGGGAAATCCGTTTTCCTTCCACCAACAAGCTCAGGGCCCAGGGGAGGTGGCCGGCCCAGCTGCACATGTGAAGCGGGCAATTAGTCATGCACAATTAGGGGCCGTTCCTCTTCTGGGGTGGGGGGCTCAGCCCCCTGGCACACACTTCGGGGGAGGGAAGATCCCGCTGGGAGAGGCAGGCAGACGGTGGGCCTGGGGGTGGGGCGGGAACTGCCTCCCCAGGCCCCGCCCCCTCTCCCTCCTCCCCCGCCCGGTGTGGGGACCGGGTCGCACTGACTTGAGCCTGGAAGCAAACTCAGGCCCCTGTTCGCAGACACTCACCGAAGAGTCGGTGCAGAGAGTCCTAGACCCCCAAGAGGACACCCCTCTTTTGACCAGAGGTCAAAATAGCACAGGAGCTGTAGTCCTCACTGTCGGGGCTGCCTGAGAAAAGAGGCGCTGGCAGGAGGGCACAGGCTGCCTAGCAGAAGAGCAGAGCCTGGGGAGCTCCTGGGACCCCCCAAAACACACCCCCACTCCCATCCCACACCAACCAACTCCGCGAGCGCCAAGACTCAGGTGCCTTGTTGGACGGGACGCCTGTGGGGCTCGGCCCAGGGACAGGACTGCTCCGCCGCCACACCGACGCCCGTTGGTTAGACTCAAGCTTGGGGTTCAAAGGTCAGTCGGCTCAGACCTTGACCTTCAGCCTCCAGGCCCCTCCCGGCAGCCCCTAACACAACACTAGTGTAGGTTGTTAAAGCAGCAGGTGCCCAGGTTCCACCTGGACAAGCCCCAGGACACGGGTTGAACTCCAGGGAGAGCCACAGCCCCCGCCCAGGGAAGGCCTGGCCTCCCCAACGCTGATTGGACCAGGTATGGACACCTGACCAAGCTGAGCCCATCCATAGGCTGAGCAGAGACCAATCAGGAATGGCCTGGTGAGAACGGAGCCAATCAGATGCCACACTGGGCCTTGCGTGGGCTGGCTTCCGGCAGCCCTGGCTGGGGACCCGGAGGAGGGCGAGCCAGGATGAGGCCCCCGAGCCTGGGAGGGGGAGAGGCCGGGAGGGAGGCCTGGCGCAGGCGTCCGCCTGACCCGGTTCAGACTTTCTCAAACCCACACGGCCGTCCACCGTCCACCTGGACCGGTGTCGCCCGTATCACTTCCGCTGCGCACTGAGCACAGACGCTCATGACTGGTGGTGCACGCGCTGTTTGCTCCAGTCCGTGTAACCTGAAGTCGCCGCCATCAAGATCGTGGTCCTCATCCGCACACTCACGTTCCTGGCAGAAGGTGGAAAACCCAGGGGTCCATCAGCAAACAAAACGTGGTCTATCCATACAGTGGAACATCACTCAGTCTTAACGAGGAAGGAAACGCTGACACCTGCTACAGCAAGGGCCTCGAGGACAGGATGCTGAGTGGAACCGGCCAGTCACGGAAGGACAAGTACTGTGTCATTCACTCATAGGAGATCGTCAAATTCAGAGACACAAAGTAGAATGGGATGGGGGAGGGAGGGCGGGGGGGAGGGGGACAGCCGAGTTCTTATTTAATGAGGACGGACTTTCGGTTTGGGAGAATGAAAAAGTGTTGGAGGTGGTTGCACGACAGTGTGAATGTAATGAATACCACAGAACTGTGCACCTAGAAATGGCTGAATGGTAAATTTTATGTTTGTGCATTTTACCACGATTTAAAAAAACAAAAAACAAAAACAAAACCGAAATGCCTCCATGCGCCCAAGAGCTCATCCTGCACGGGGATCTACACACCAAGACTACCTGGAAGGCCCCTGCACCTTCCAACCAGAAGTATTTGTCTCCTGGGCGGGCTTGCGTGGACCTGGCCAGAATGGCCTCATGCAGCTGGGCCTTGAGACCAGTGAGTGAAATCTGGGCACTTCACTTACCTGCAAAGAGACATCACAGTGGCCAGTGGGAAAGCTCAAGACTCGAGTGGCGGGGCAAACTGTCCTGCGGGGCCTCACAGGCTTGGAATTCAGGGCCACAGGAAGTGGGGACAGGACCTGAATGTTCCATGGCCTCCTGGAGAGAAGCCTCACAGCCGGGCAGTGCACCCTCCTAGTGGCCTCCCAGAGGCTCCTCTTCCGGGAGGCAGGGAGTAGAGGGCAGGGGCTGTTCACTGTAGCCACAGTGACGCTGCTTTTCCGGATTCCCAAGTCTGCCCGAGACGGCTTCGGACAGACACGGTGCCCCTGTGCAGTGCAAAGCCCTCCAACAGATCCTCTTTAAGGTTCTTGGGGGTCCGCTCTGTCCCAGGGAAGGACACAGCATCCCGACTACTGGCCCTACCCCATCCCCACTGTGGCCTCACTAGAGAGTGAAAGCAGAAAGGAAAAGGAGGCTCAGAGAGGTTAAGTGACATGCTCAGGGTCACACAGCTGATAACCTCAGAGCCAGGACCGGAAACCAGTCGCTCTGACCACAGAACTCACACTCTCCTACAACTGTGTTTCTCAACTAGGAGTGGGTGAGTGAGTGTGTGGAGAGGAGCCCCAAGACAGACGCGGATCAGCCCCCAGAGCATTAGGTTTACTCAGACATCTGGGGTGGGAGGTGGGGAAGCAAGCCAATGGATAAAATCTTACTTCTTCATTACTCGACTTCATTACCTCATCCGCATAGTAAAGGGGCAGAGCACAACACCCGTATGGATTCTTCAGCAAACCCAGGGACTTCGGGCTGGCATCCGTCCCATCTTCTGAGTTCACTGGCCCCCACAATTAAGGAAACATTGGTGGAAAAGTTCGAGAAGGTTATGTTCCATCTGCCACTTTGGGGAGAAAGTACCACCCCATCCTGTGACGTGCTTCACGACGACTCACCAAATGAAAGGATAAGTCCGCTGGAACAGGTCGGCACGGGTGTCCTTTGTGGCTGCCTCCCAAGCCCCCCAGGTTGGCAATATGAACGCCCCAGGGTCCCGCTCATTTGTTATCTGAGTCACAGCAGGGTGGGAGGGGGCAGGCAAGGCAGGGAGCCGTGTGCCCGGGTGGCAGAAGGCAGAGCTGAAGCCCAGAGAGGCCAGGGGCCCGTATGCACAGAACGAAAAGGGGGGAGGTAGTGTGACACAGGAAAAGTGAAGAGACCCCCGAAAAGACTGCTTTTTTGTGCCTCCGTTTTTTAGGTATACTTCACGCCCACTGCAGAGCCCAACGCGCGGCTTGGATTCACAACCCTGAGATCAAGACTTACACTGAGATAAGAGTCAGATGCTTAACCGACTGAGCCACCCAGGCGCCCTTTGCTGCCTCTATTCTGGCTGGGACCCACACCCTGCCTTACACATGCCTTTTAGGACAGATAATATATGTCTTCCTTATAAAGGTCAAGGAGTTAATGATTTCTTTGGAATTTTCCAGCACAACAGATAACATCTAAGGAGTGACCGGGTCGGGCATCATTCCCAAGACCACTGAGCCACCAAGACCCCTGGCTCCGGGGCATTAGTGCCTTACAGAGGACCTCTAAACACTCGCCTTTGTTCCTGGATGCCTGAGAAGACGTGTGCACAGGACCACAGTCCTCAGTAAAAACCCCAGAGTCCAAGCAAAGACTCTCTCTCCTTTCCGAGTCTCCCAGACACGGTCTGTCCCTGCACTCTGTGTCTGCAAGAAACTCCACTCTCACCTCCTGCGGGCCCGAATTTGATGTCACTCCTGCGAGAACCCAAGTACCCTCTTGTTTGGTTCCGTGAGACCCCCTCTGGGTCCTCAGACCCAGCCAGCCTGCATTAAGGGGGGGTGCCCTGTGGCCCCGGCGCCTCCTGCTTCTCTGGACTTGACCCTGATCCCGGCCACCCAGCCATCACCAGGCAGTGTCTGGGAGAGAGAACGCCTGCTGCTTTTCTCACTTGCCCCGGCAGGGAGAGGGCCTAAAGAGGGGTGCAGCAACTCCCTGAGGCGCTGGAGCCTGGGGCGCCCCAGGGATGACAGAGGCACCGCCCCGGCCCCTGGAGGTAGTGGTCCTTTGTGCCTCCCAGGCTGAGTCCCTGCACCCTTCCATCAGTCTGTCCATCTGACACACGGCGACCCGGCCACCCCAGGGTGAGGGAGACAGGAAGGTGCTTCTGAGAGCATAGCCCTGGCAGACGCTCTGTGTGCTCAGGGGCTCTAGGACCCACAGGGGAGGCTGAGCAGGTGGGACTCCCTTCTTCTCTAAGGAGGGCTGTTGTTGGGCTCCTCAGTAAGACTCCCCCTGACGAGCGATTAAGCTACTAAAAACCATTTGGGGCCCCGCCCCCCCCCCCCATGAGGTGTCCAGTCATGACCCCCAGGGCTGCACTGCACCAAGACCTCATCGTTCCTCTTTGGGCCTCCTTACAGAAGGCCCCTTGAGACAGAAGAGCATTGGACTAAATCAAACAGACCCGGAAGAAAACCCCAAACAACAGTGGCTTAGACAAGATGAAAGTTTCATTTTCTTGCACTCTCAAGACGTTTACAGGTGGCCGGGGCTCGTGCGGCAAGCAGTGTCACAGTGCCAGGACCCTGAGCTCCTTGCATACTGTGGCTCTGCCGTGCAGTCTTCATTTCCAACCTCATCACCTCATGGTCCAAAATGGCTGCTAACGCTCCTGCCATTAGATCTGCATTACAGGCAGCAGAAGGAGAAAGGGGAGTAAGGTGTGTCTTGCCCTTTAAGAACCTTTCCTAATGTCAAACACTATTTTTACATCCAGGCCAAAATTTAGTCACATGGTCACACCTAAGTATAATGGAGACTGGGAAGTATCTTGATTCCAAGCAGCAAATGCCCAGGTAACGTAGCAGGGGTTCTAATCCCTTGGACCACTGGAGGTGGTGGGGTGGGGACAGGAACCCGGAGGACAGTGAGCAGTCTCTGCTACAACCACCAACGAGCTGTGTGCCCTTGGGCAAGTCCCTTCACCTCTCTGAGCTCCTGTCTGGGGGTGTAGGGTGGTGTCTCCCATGGGGGTACAGGAAGGCTGTCTCCAAGGCCCCTCCGTGCCCGGACATTTTGTGACCTTGCAGCAGGGAGCCCAGGGAGGCTAAAACCAAGGACAGAAGATGATCCTGTTTTAAAGTTGCTGGTTCTCAGGTTTACAGATCGCCACGAGCGTTCGACGTGATGATTGATTTTCCACCTGCAAGCTGACTGTCACAGCCTGGAAGTGTCCACAAGGTGAGCTGGAATGTGCCTGGAATCTAACAGACAAAGGAGAGAAGCAGTCCCCAAGACAGGGGGGGCGGGCTGGGAGGAGGACGAGGTGACAGGGGCCTGCAGGGGGTGGCCCAGGTCCTTTTGAGACAAGAGGCAGCCGAGGCGACAGACACAAAGGCCACAGAGGTGGCAAGGATAGGGCACCCAAACCGGGGGTGGATTTCTATGGGGAAGGGACATGGAGGCCTGGTGGAGAGGGACAGGGACAGGGAGGAGAGGATAGCATGTTGCTTTTCCTCGAAACTCCTTCTATGGCTTTCTTTTCCCTGCTGTGATCCAGGCCTGGGGCTGGGCGCGGGGGAACGTGTCTGGAAGCAAAGGGCATATGCAGGCAGTCAGCACGTGAGGTCCCCACCCCGCTCCCTTCCTGTCCCCTCGGCCCCCACCTCTGTGAAGTGGCCCCAGCAGCCAAGCAGCAGGGAAGTGTGTGCCTGTGACAGAGCGGATTTCCCCGTCTTTCTCCCGGCCTGAGGAAGCCCCCATGGGGGGCCTGCTTTTACTGGAGGACTGAGCCAGGGTGCAAGAAGGACACTCTATTTCGAGATGGGGGCTCAAGCTGTTTCATACGAAAGACATGTGTCCTTAGTGGTGAAGCGCAGGATCCTGGGTCAGACAACCTTCGCTCAAATCCCGAGTCTCACGCCTACCAGCCGTGTGACCACCAACGAGTCGCATAACCTCTCTGGGCCTCGTATTCCTTATCTGCAAAACCAGGAGTTGTGAGGTGAAGCGAGAGGCTTTATGACAGGCCTCAGAGCAGCCGAAGTAAGTGCTTAGTGAAGGCGATCAGTGTGATCGGCACTGAGTATGATCAGTGACAATGACAGGAAATACGAGGGATTCTTGCTTTGTGGCTGAGGGCACGGGCCACAGGACAGACAGCCTTGGCTTCTCCTGGCGAGGCAGAGACGGCAGAGGGTGGGGTGGTGAGGCTTGTTTAGAAGGCCCCGCCGGCCTTCCTGCCCTCTGGCATCCCCCCCACCCTCCCCATGGTACCGAGCCCAAGCTCTGAGGGGGGCGGGGCTGGCCCCAGGCTTCTGGGGTCCCTCTGATCCCTGAAGCCTCAACTGCTGTGGAGAGCCTCCAGGGCCGGAGTAAACATTGGAACGCCTCAGGGCGCTGCTTGGGGCAGGAGCATCAGGAAGCCAACACAGTCTTCCTCTTGGGGCTGCCAGGCCTGGGGCCACCGTCCACTCCTGCCCCCAGCCGGCCCCGGACCAAGACGCTCAGGGGCCTCCACGGTCTCAGCGCGCCCAGGCCCAGGCCCAGTCTGCTCTCTTGGTATCTGAACCCCTCTCTCCACGGGTTCCTGATGAGGGCAACTTCCTCCCTCAGGCGGGAGAAGAAGCAGCCCGGCCGCCCTCCTCCCAGGGCAGGACCCGGCGTCTCTCTGTTCCTCTACGTGTCAGGCTGGCTGTGAGGGCCACAGTGTCTCCACCTGCAACTTGTCAGGGCCCCAGGGGGTCCACGGAGGGAGGCCCAGGGCTCAAGGCCCATCGACCCGGCTTCAAATCAGTTCTGCCATTTCCAGGCTGTGCAGCTTTGGACAAGTCACTCACCCTCTCTGAGCTCACTTCATCGGTAAACCGGGGATAACTGGGATTCTTGTGAGGCTGTGAGTGACATCTGTTGATTTGTGTGTTTCTGTCCGTTCAGATTTTCCTGCTTTCCACAAGCACTCGCTGGGCAGCCCCTCGTGCCACGTCCTCAGCTCCCAGAGGGGAGCTTCTAGGGCCCGCCTGGCCCTCAGGGGGTGCCCGCTTCAGTGGGGGAGATGGCAGGTGACAGGCGGTCAGGACCCGTAGCTCTGGCTGCTATGAATACCAGGCCGTAATGTGGGAGGAAATCTGAAGGACGGATGGGGGTGGGAGGCGGGGTGGGGAGGCAGAGCCCCAACGAAGGCAGCACGTGTGAATACGTGGGGGTGGGGCGGTGTGCAGGACCTGGCTGGTGGGGGGGCCAGAAGGAGTCATGGCCCGGAGGAATGGGCTGTGGGGAGGGACTGGCCCAGGAGGTCAGGTGGGGTCCAGGGCGACCTTGGGCCATCCGGGCCAATGTGCAGCCCTCAGGACACCCACGAAGAAACAGGCCATGGGCAGGACCTGCCCTCGGGTGCAGCCGCAGCCTTCCCGTGGCCTGCGTTGCCTGCCCAGCCTTCCGCCACGGGGGGTGGGAGGGCGAGTTCCCAAAGCCCGGCGCACCAGTGGACCTCGATTTTGCAGAAGGTTCCAGATGTTTAAATGCCAGCCTCCAGCCCCACCCCTTTGAATTTCTTGGCTCCAGCCAAATTCTCTCCTCCACACTCCCGAGGCCACCTGGCCTCTGCGGGGAAGGAGGGCCTGGGCAGGCCACACACACCAGGCTGGTGTCAGCTGGTCCTCAACACAGTCTGGAGACTGAGCCTTGGGGACTTGTAAAATGCTGGGGCTTCCTCATGTCCCCGATCTTATGTCGTGTAGACCCCCAGGCCCCAGGGTGGGACTATGCCAGGAGGCCAGCCTAGTGAGGCCCGTCCCTGGGGGCTCAGATCCCCTCCTCTGGGACGGGCCTCAGCCCCAGTTTGGGGCTCATCGAGGCTCTGTGGGGTCCAGGATCAGTTAGGATATCACAACGCTCTAGGCAAGGAAGCTCCTCCCAGGGCCTACAGAGACATCTGGGGTGCAGCACCCGCTCTGGCCCGGCACGGGCCCTGGGCGTGTGCTATTGCCCATGACCGTGGCTATCTGGAGGCTGGGCATGTGCCGGTTCCCCGGGTGCCCCAGCAGAGGTGTGTACAGGGTTCCCGGCCCGGCTTCTCACACAGCCCAGAGGGGTGGGGGTGGGGATGTCTCCTTCCATCGGCCTCAGCAGCCACTGAGCATGAGGGGGCTGGAGCAGTGAGCAAACCGGACCCGGGGCAGCCCCAGAGGCCTGGGTCCTGGGCCGCCAAGGACCCTGCCTGCCTCCGCCTGGGGCAGGTGATTCATTGGGCCCCGGGGCCGGGTATCCCCAAGGAGTCTACCATCGTGCTCTGAGACGGCTGGGTGGGGGAGCTTTGTGGGGCTCCGTCTCCTCATCCATAGATGGGGATGTCCCTCCCTCCTGGTGACGTCACCAGGCAATGAGAGGAGACTCCAGGTTGGGGTTCAGCAGATGGCAGGACCCACCCAGGGCTGGAGACTGGGAGGTCCCAGGGAAGGAAACCCAAGATTCCTTGGGAAGGTGCTCCCTTCCGCCGGGCCTTGCCGGGTCCAGGGTCTTGGCAACCCCTCTAGCGACCTGGGGAGGAGGTGAGAGTAGTGGCTGGAGGGGCGGCCTCTGGAGTCCAGTGGACCCAAGTGCCCCCTAGCCGGTGGGTGGGATCAGAAGCCCCTCCTTTTACTGTGGTGGAGACAGGCCCAGGCCTTTGAGAGATGGCCCCCCATCTGTCCCAGGAGGGGCCACGGAGGCCAGAGAGGGGTAGGCCACCACCCGAGACCTGAGACCACCCCATTCCTCTTTCATCAGTGATGACCAGGCTCCTTGTGGGTCCGGCCTCCCTGCGTTGGGAGGACAGGCCGGTTCTCCTCCTTCCCCCAAGCTGGCTGCTTCCCTCCCCCATCTGGCTCCTCCTCCAGAGCCACGGCTCCTGCCAAGAACGCCCACAGCCCAGGGGCCAGGCAGGGAAGCACACGCCCGACCCCACCCTCGTCCTCAAAGCTCCTCTGGCCTGTCTTCCTGGGAGAAACTGAGGCCCAGAGGCATTCAGCCGTCCCCCCCTCGCCCCCACTCCGCACCCCTGGCATCTGAGGGCCTGAAGGAGTTTCCAGACACACTTTGGAGGCTGTACTTCAGCAAGGTCTCCCCGCCACCTTCTTTTCAACCATTAGCGTGAAGGGAGCGCACAGCGGTGGTTGGCCGGGTCCCCTCCTCCTCCGAGGTCACCGGTGCTCCCTCCTAATGCCCCCTCGGCCCACCTCTCGCCCCGCCCCCCCCCCCCCCCCATCCATACCATGACTCTCCCCACAGACTAGGAAGGGCGCTAGGGCCCAGAGGGGTGCAGGGCTGCCCCGGGAGGTCCTGTCCCCTGCACACTCCCAGGCTGCACTGAGGAGGGACTGGGGGCTGGAGGTGGCTGCGGCGCTCAGGCGGGCGGTGTCCGAATTCAGAATGGAGGAGGCCAAAAACGAGAGGGTTGGAGCATTCGTTCCACCGGCCATGCGTCTGTCCACGGGTCATGTTCGCGTGTCACCGGGCGGGGCCTAAGTGTATGCCCGCATGTCGGTGGGGCGTCTTGGGTGACAACTGCTAGGGCGTATTTGTGCACCTGTCTGGGGCGTGGGGGGG
>NW_026057582.1:2664797-2704617 GCF_023721935.1 Panthera uncia | reverse complement strand
CCCCCCCCCCCCCCGCCCCTTTCATCAGGGTGTCTGAAATTCCTCCGAGCATCTTCCGGGTGGAGCCACACGTGCCCTGAGAGGGAGGGGCCGCGTCCCAGCCTGGAGGGCAGTCCTGGCATGGAGCCCCTCACCCACCACCTTCCCTCCCTGGGCGCCAGCTCCACCCCCACCCCACCCAAGGCAGGTGAGTTACCTGCCCCCACATCACAGAGATGCAGGGAAAGCGCTCAGCCCCAGGCCGCGGGGCTGCTGATAGGATTTGGGGAGGCTCCTCTCCCTCGCCCCGCTCTGCTCCTTCCTGGGCGGCTTGCCCCACTGGGGGCGCCGGAGCTCCCCGACCTCTGTTTCCCCAGCGGGAAAGGAAGAAAAGGGTGTCTTCAGCCAGTCTTCTTCAAACGTTTCCTTGTATCGGCTGCCTCTCACCCTACTTTCCTTTTGCCCCCTTTAAGCTGCACGAGGCCTGGACCTTGCCTGCCTCTCTTATGCTGTCTCAAGTGCAGAACAACAGAGACCCCACCAGACAATGGTTGGAGGAACCCCGAGCCCAGCACCCAGCCTTCATCAGCCCACCGATTCTCACATGGCTTGTATAATCACACCCACTCTGGCGGTGAGCAAACTGAGGCTCACAACATGAAAACCTTGTCTGGGACCCAGGACCAAGGACCCAGGACCCGGGCTGCATTTGACTTTCATGTGCCCAAGGCATTTTACCTTTCTGGGCTCCTTCCTCCATTAAAAATACAAAAGTTCTGGGGCATCTGGGTGGCTCAGTCGGCTAAGCATCCAACTCTTGATTTCAGCTCAGATCATGATCTCATAGCCACGAGATCCAGCCCGGTGTCAGGCTCTGCACTGATACCGTGGAGCCTGCTTGGGATTCTCTCTCTCTCTCTCTCTCTCTCTCTCTCTCTCTGCTCCTCCCCCCTTCTGTGTTCACATGCCCACAGGCTCTCTCTTTCTCTCTTTCTCTCTCAAACAAACCTGAAAAAATGTATGAGGGGCGCCCTGGGTGGCTCAGTCGGTTAAGCGTCTGACTTCAGCTCAGGTCATGATCTCACTGTTCGTGAGTTCGTGAGTTCGTGAGCCTCGCATCAGGCTCTGAGCCTGGAGCCTGCTTCAGATTCTGTGTCTCTCTTCCTCCCCTCCCCTGCTCACGCTGTGTCTCTCTCAAGAATAAATACACATTAAAAAAAGTTTTTCTTAATGTATGAAAGTTTTATTTTATGATCGCATTGGTATAAAGATGAATAAAACGTTTTCTTCACCCTAAAATTTCCATTTCTTCCTGATTTTAAACAAAATGGAAGCATTTCACGGGCCTCTAAAAGTATGGTGGCCTTAGGCACTGTGTCTATTGTGTCTCAGGAAGGAGAGTTGGCCCGGCAGCCTCCTCCCACCGGAAGCTGACCGGCAGGGCCTTGGACCCCAGGCCTCTGCACCCCTCCCTACCACTCTGGAGAAGGGCCAGGTGAATTTTTGCCCATTTCTGGCCTCTCTTAATAGCCATTCTGTGGTCCTGAGCATCCTGTTTCTAAGTGGTTATAACAACAACGATAATAAATAATAACAAAGATGATGAGTTCATCACACAGTCCTTTCATCTCTCTTCTCCGATCCTGCCAACAATCCAGGGCAGGGCAAGGACAGCCATTGCTGTCCCCTTTCTACAACTAGGACAAGAGGACGCAGAGGACGAGCAAGCGGTCTGACTGGTAGGAGCAGAGCCCCGGGCTCTGAGCGGTCTGACTGGTAGGGAGCAGGTGGCAAGCAAGGGCCTGGCTTGGAAAGGAACCCGGAGGTGGGGGGGACCCAGGTGAGGTGGGAAGGTGGGAGTTCAAAGGTCAGGAGGGGGCTTTTTGGTGAGAAGTGGGGGGCAGGGGTGCATGAAGAGGGGGAGCAGGAGACACTCTCTGGCTGCCCAGGGGGTAGGGACAGTCCACTTTGGGCCGGCCTTCCCGCAGGAGCAGAGCTGGGAGGCACAGAGCTCCTGGGGGGGGGGGGGGGGGGGGGGGCCCCGGGGAAACCTCGGGGGCACAGCCGGGGGGACTTGGTGACTGAGGGGGGGGGAGGCAAAAGGGGTGGGGTGGGGTTGGCAGGAATATTCTCCACATGTAGCCATTAAAGGCCCCCGAAACTGGAAAGACCATAGCACCTGTAGGTAATTAAACACTGACAATGCAGCAGAAGCTTCCTTAACCCAGTGGTACTTATCGGATCACTGATCAAGGGCCACTCCATGCAATCTGTAAAGCACGTGGGAAAATATCCGACAGGTGCTACTGACCCTTTCCAAAACCCAGACGTACCCATCCGTGCCAATGAAGCGGATACTCTTTTCTTTCTTTTCTTTCTTTCTTTCTTTCTTTCTCTTCCCCTTCCTTCCTTCCTTTTCTTCCTTCTTTTCTTTCTTAGGTTTATTTATTTTAAGAGACAGAGGGAGCAGGGGAGGGACAGAGAGAGGGAGGGAGAGAATCTCAAGCAGGCTCTGCGCTGCCAGCCGCAGCCTGACGGGGGGAGGAGGGGGGCTCAAACCTACAAACCCTGAGATCATGACCTGAGCTGAGATCAAGAGTCAGAGGCTCAACAGACTGAGCCACCCAGGCACCCCAAAGTGGGTACACTTTCAAGGAGCTCATGGAACCTTTAAGCCTCTCCTCCACCCCACTCCAAGCCAGGAACCGCCCCCCCCCCCATGCCTGCTGGCTTCTGCTCTACCCATTGCTTGTTCCCCAACCTCTTTATATCATCAAACATATTAATGGGGGTCCTTTAATTGACTAGTACACAAACTGCCAAAATATGAGTGCCAGATGGTCACTGTGTCCATGAACACTAAGTTGATGTTTTGGAAATGTTTGTTAAAAGTAAATCCATTCGAAAAATTGCTGTTGAGTTTGGTATAGACGAGACGATTGTAGACTCAGGGAAACACGGAACATTCCAGAAGGCTCCTGAAGCTCAGATATGCCTCCAAGCTCACCCACCTGGCTGCTGGTGGCCTCAGGTCCTCTCCGTAGGGCTGCTCAGGGCATGGCTGGCTCTCCCCAGAACCAGAGCGAGAGGGACAGGGAGCCCCCCCCCCCCACAGATGCCTGTCTTTTTATAACCTAGTCTTAGAAGTGACAGTTCCATCACTGCAGTTGTTTTCTGTCCACCAGCCACAGATATCACTTCCCAGCCACACTCAAAGGGCACGGATCACACCAGGGTGTGAATACCGGAGGTGGGATGGCAGGGGCGGCGGAGGGCCTCCTTGGAGCCTGCCTACCGCCACCTCCCAGGGACGCCAGGATTGAGCCGGGGAAGGAAGGGGTCTTCTCCTTAGAATCAAACACACTGGTGGCTGAACGCTGACGCTGTGCCAGGCACCGTTCCAAGAACTGTCCGTTGACTCAATGCCACCCTAGGAGGTGGGCACTGCTATTATCCCCACTTTATGGGGCACGTCGAGGGAAAGTAGGTTATTCTCAAATCCCACAGCCAGTAAGAGCTGGAGCTGGCTGGGATTCAAATCCACATGGTTTGAGCCCAAGGAGGAGGCGGGGCTGGGCATCTGGGTTGGGCACGGTGTGCCAGAGGAGCCGCAAGACGTGGGCAACAAGCCCCCCCCCCCCACCGCAGCGGAGGTTTGGGGCTGAAGTTCAGGAAGCAGAGGGGTCAGAACCGGCACTCTGGGTGCCCTTCGCCTGGCATGGGGAGGGGACTGATGAATCATGGGGAGGGGAGCTCACCTCCAGGAACAGTGGCTGCAGACAGAGGGCTCTGTGCAAGGGTGGCTAAGGGTGGCCAACGTGGCCACGGTGGCCTCTGCCTCATTGGGGCGGTGGGGAAGCAGGGGAGGAGAGGGCAGAGTGAGGATGAGGGAGACCCCCAAGAGAGGCTGCCGCGGGGACGGGGGGCATCTCTGGGGAGCAGCGCGGCTGTGGAAAGGCAGAGGGGACGGGACAGTTGTTGAGGGGGCGTGGGGACAAAGGCTGACGGAGGGGGCCAAGGTTTCCTTTTGGGACGGCTGGGTGGGGGGTGGGGGTGGGGCCCGGGGCCCGGCTGTGGCCACGCCCCCTGCCCGCCCAGCGGGGGCCGGCACCGCCCCAGACCCCGCCCAGGCTGACGCCCCGGATGTGGCCTCCCAGGTCACCAGCCCCGAGGCGGCGAGTCGGGAGCTCCCCAAGCTTGCCACACCCAGGGGCTGTGCCCCCTCCTCGGCCGGTCCAACCCGTTTGCCCGGCGCCCTGCTGGCGGTCCTCAGTCCTGAGCCCCTGCTGCCCGCCTTCCGGGGAGCGACCCAGCCCCTCAGGCCGCGCTGTCACCCTGCCAGGCACCTCCTCCTGCAGGGAGCCCACCACGCCTCCTAACCATTCCCAGCCCTTTCGAGCTCGCCGTTGAGGGATTTGTGCAGACACAGCTGCAAGGATCCAGCTCCCCTCCCCCGCCCCCATCAAATACAGACATTTCATTTCTCCCCCAAACCCACTTCCCAGCACTCGCCAGGCGCCGCGGCCTCCGGGAGGCCTGGGCTCCTCCCGGGGGGTCCTCCCACCGCCTCCTGACCAGCCTCAAAATCTCTCCAGCAAACACTGGGCATCCTCCTCGCTGCTCTCCTCGATTCCACCTGACCATCCAGCGATCCAGAGGCTCGGCTAAACCTCCAGGACCCTTGGGCAGATGGAATCGTCTACTGGGCCCTCACCATCCGGCCGGACCCCGCTCACTGCGCAGCCCCCTGCACCCCCTGCACCCTGGCCACCCCCAGGCCATGCCCAAGTCGTTCCCCTGCCCACCAAGCAGCCCTCCCCTGTTCCAAATGCCCACGTCTCTCCCAGCTTTCAAGGCTCGGCTCAAAGCCTGCTTGCTGGGCTTGAAAAAGCAACGTATCCTCTCTGGGCCTCAGTTTCCCGGGTTGGAACAGGAAGCGGCTCTGTGCTCTGCGGCGGGGGCTGGGAGGAGGGCAGAGGCGCGGCCTGTAGGGGCGCCTGGCATAAGCCCCCCCTCTCCCCACCGAGCCTCGAGGCCCTCCTGGCCCATCCGCCCAGCCCGGCCCGCCGCTCGCTAACCTCGCCGGGTGCTGACGGCGCCGCGGGCGGCCCATGCCGGCTCCCTGGAACCCGCCAAGGGCCCCTGAAACTAGGCCCGGGAGGCCCCGCGGGAGAACATCTGCGCGGCACTGGGGGAAGGGGGCGGAGAGAAATCGGAAGCCGCGGGGCTCCCTCCCCGCCACCGGGGTCCCCACGGCGCAGCCGGCGCGCAGCCGAAGCGCGCCGCCCGCCCGGCCCCGCCCCGCCTCCGCGAGCCTCGGTTCTGGCGTCGGGGAAATGGGCCGATCGCGGCGCCCGCGGGCCGAGTCCCGGCCGCGGGCCTGGCGAGGGCGCTCTGTGGTCCCATAGTAACAGCTACGCAGTCTCTGGGGAAAACTCAGAAAACACAACCAAACGGAACGAGACAAATCCCCAAAGATTTCTGGGGCCTGGACTCCACCCCCAGAGCCACTATCTCGGGGCCGGGCGCAGCAGGTGTCATCATCGTCCCGGGTCTGCTCGAAGAGAGGGAGGCTCAGCGCGGCTCAGCGGCCTCCGAGGTCTTCGAACCCAGGCCCGGGGGCCCTCGTCGCCCTCCCCGCAAGGGGTTTTCCTCCGTAAGGACGCCCGCCATCGCGTCACCTGCTCCAGCCTGGCCTGGGGGACAATGCCGCACAGCCGAGGGACCGGGCAGCCGGTTTCGACGCCCCCTTGGCTTACGGGTGAGCGTGTCGTGTGCGCAGGCGCAGTCTGTGGACTTAAGGCTCTACGCCTTCGGGGACCCGCGGGCATCCGGCTCCCCCAGCCCATTGAGAGTGCGCCCCCCCCCCCAGGAGATTAAGTGGGAACTTTGAACCCTGCCCCTGAACCCTGATGGAGAGGATTAATCCGATTGCTTTTCAAACCCTGGCCTCGCCCTGTAAACTCCTCCCGCAGCCAGGCTGCCCCCCCCCTCTCTGGCTGGCCTCCAACTCTTCCTGCAACTGCCCCCTGGCCAGTTGGGGAGGAGGACTGTTGGCCCATTCAACGGGCGGCAAATGGGGTCAGGCAGTGCCATGACCAGGAGCCTGACTTCCAGTGTCGTTTCCTGTGCATGTGGTTTCCCTCCTCTCCCGCCCTCCCTCCCCACACACTCTTGGGGGTCGAGAGGCCCACCTTCTCCGGAAACCTTCTCTCCTCTTAGTGACTCACCGCCCAGCCGGGAGTGGGTCCTCTGTTCAATGCCCTGGCCACACAATGGGGAGGGCCTACTCCTGACTGCTCCTTTCTCCGGGTCCCCAGCCCCACTGCCTGGGCTGGACCACTGAGGGGCGTGGAGCACGGCAGGCCTGCAGCCTCGATTTCTTTGGCACCCACGCTCTGGGCTCAGTGGCCTGTGAGAGCTCTCCGGGCCTGGACCTCCCGGGCCTGAGGGCTTCTCCTACTCCGCTGGGTTCATCCCGAGGCCTCCTCTGCCCGCTTCCACCCTCTTCAGATAGGAGAGGCCTGGTTTCCCGGGAGGGGAACCCCACCCAGCCACCCTGCATGCTTCCCGGGCGGTGAGTGGTCCATTATTCTCCCAGCTCTGAGCCTGGCAATCAGCATCTCCTCTACTGGTTTGGGGAAAGCACTCCGCCCAGCAGTGGGCGGGAAGGGGTCCTGATGACCCTGCGGCTGCCTCTGTCCAGGATCTCATGGGGGGGGCGGGGGCTGGAAAAGGGAGGGGTGAGCAGCAGAGCGTGGTCCTGGTGTCACAGTCCTGGGGTTGGGTCCGAGGCTGGGTCCTTACCTGACTTATCTCCCCTTGGCTTTTTGGCTTCTGGCTGGTTAGGGTCGTCAGGTCCTCACCTGACTCAGTTTGTCTGTTTACCCTAAACCTGAAGGGTGGGTATTGCCGTCACAGTTTTCAGAGTCCTTCATTCATTCAGCACCTATTCTCTGAGATAGCCTCAGGACATGTCCTGGGCTGACACAGACACAGCCCTGCCCCGCGAGGGATGACATACCTAACAGAGGTGATCCATACCTAACGGAGGTGATCCGTGCCACAGGACTCAGGGGAGGGGCATACCACAGACATTCCCTGAGAAGGAGCCGCTGACAGACCTGCGAGGTGCCAGGCTATGTGAAGGGGCTGCAGGTGGAGAGAAAGAAAAGCATGCTAAGCAATTAGTCTGGACGCCGGGAGGACTCTGGCTCCCTTGAAAGAAAAAGGAGGTGGGGGCCTAGAGCAGAGACCGAGTCCCACGGAGCATTGTGGGTCACGCAGGCCTTTGGATTTTAGCCCAGCAGCACTGAGCAGCCATGCATGGGTCTTAAGCTGGGGGAAAAGTGTGGCCGTTAGGATTTTAGCGGATCCCTCCGACCTCGGTGCCTTCCCAGGGCTCTGCCAGCTTGGGAAGGAAAGAGTTTCTTGCTTCATCCTGCAACACTTCAAGGATGCCTTCTCAGCCCGGTGTGGCTTTGGGGAGGCGAGGGGACGCTGGTGAGGGGAACCGGTGCAACACCCATTTTGCAGATGTTTGTAGACGGCAGTAAGATCCTGACTGTGACGGACAGAACGGGACAAAGGGCACCAGTTCTGCCTGTGCCACTTAGACAGGGCTTCCCAGGGGAGGGCTCCCAGGCTGCAGAGGAGTAGGAACCGCCAGAGAACATGCCAGGAGGCAGGGCTGGGGGCTGGAGGAGTTTCAGAGAGAGAGGGAACAGCATGTGCAAAGGCACAGAGTCAGGAAAGAGCACAGTGTGCCTGGGATCCCCTGATCAGAACTTGAGTATAGAGAATCTGAAGTCTGTCTGTCCGTCTCTCTCTGAGCCTGCTAAGGTGCAGATGAGGAGCAGAGAGAGGCTCCAGTGTTTGCGTGTACGTGGTGGTTGCAGGAGGAGGGTGGAGGATGGGCGGGGGAGGGGCAGGGAAGACCACATCAAAGCTAAGGCTGTCGGCAGGGGTGCGGGGTGGGCTAGCTGGGGGACAGAGTGAGAGGTTAAAAGAGGAGAATCAACCTTGGGCTTATGTCTGTTTCCCCTGGAAACTTCATAAAAATGATGGCATGGAATAAAAAGAGGCATCAATGAGAGAAGAGATGACCGTGGACGAGGAAGACAGAAACTGGCCGGACTCAGCAGAGGAGAGGAAGCAGCGCTGGGCCTCCCCGGGCGCGAGAAAAACACGCATGTACCAGCGGAAACCGATGGGGCTGGGGCTGGACACTGTGGGAGGCCAGGTGGGGTCAGAAGACAGCCCCCGTGGTAGGCAGACCCCAAGGTAACCTCAGTGATTTCCTGCCTTCGATGTTCACACACACATGCACACACACACACACGTGAATCCCTCCCCCCGAGTGTAGGCAGGACCTGGGATTTGCCTTCAACCAACAGAATATGCCACAGGTGATGAGCTGTCATGCCTCTGTCTAAGATACGACTGAGAGTCTCCTGTCGGCAAGAAGCCAGGGCCCTCGGTCACACAGCCACGGGGACATAAATCCTGCTCCGGCAGCCAAACGAGGTTGGAAGCAGATTTTTCCCCGGCTGACCCTCCAGATGAGCATGTGATGACACCTTGACCCCAGCCACGTGAGACCCCGAACCGAGGACCGTCTCAGTTGGACTATGAAATAATAAGTGTGTGCTGTTTTAGGCTGCCTGATTTGGGGTGATTTGTTATACAGCATAGAGAACGAATACGCTCCCCAGTCCTCCAGCTGCTCAGCCGGGTAGGTCATCCGCTTCCTGTTTCCACCCATCCTCCTGCTGTGAGATTCCAGAATCAGGGCATCAGGTATGGCAGAGGCAGGCATGAGTGTGGGGCAGGAAAAGGCTCTGGAGTAACCCAACTCTTCCCTGCCCTGCTCCTGGAACACTCCTGCTCCAAGAACCACTCACGCATCCCCAGGCAGAAGACTGGACGGGACTTCTAGGGAGACCCAATAGCGTCACCCCTGGAAGTTTCCAGATGACTCACTACCCCCGGCTGTAAAGGCCACGTAACTTCCTTTGGCGAATGAAAGTAGAGTGGAAGTGACATGTGGCCCCACCTTTACCCTTTTCCCTCTGCCTCAGAAGAGTGCGTCCTGGATGCAGGCACTTCTTTGAGCCTACGTCCCAGGACACAAATGGCACAGGAGCAGAGCTGGAGATGCCTGCGGACACCATATAACAAGTGAAAATAAGCCTTTGTTGTGCGTGCCCCTGGGATTTGGGGGCTGTTTGTTACTGCAGCATAATTTAGCAAAGCTGACTGGTCCACCCATCAGAAAAGCTGCCTGGATGCCTGACAACTCAGCAGGGAGTTCTTTCACACACAGGAATTCCGACTGGCCTGTCCAATGCCCCACTCTGGTGTTAGTGGCAGCCAAGGCTCACCAAGCAGGGGAGAAACCCCTCCAGTGGGAAGGACAGAGACCAAAACAAAGAGAAAAAGAAGTGGGATGAAAAGAGCTGATTCTGGGAGCAGCAGCAAATGTCAAACCCCAATTCCTCAGAGGGGACATTAAACCAGAATTTTACACACACACACACACACACACACACATATATGTAAAATAAACATTCAAAAAATATATATATATACATACCAGAATCATATATGTGTATATATATATATATATACATGCACACACACACACACACACACACACACATATATATATATATATTTGAATGTTTATTTATTGATTTCTGAGAGAGAGAGAGAGAGAGAGAGAGAGGCAGAGAGGGACAGAATCCCAAGCAGGCTTTGTGCTGTCAACACAGAGCCCAACGTGGGACTCAGACCCACGAACTGTGAGATCACAACCTGAGCTGAAACCAAGACTCAGATGCTTAACCCATTGAGTCACCCTGGTGCCCCTAGAATGATATTTGTTTTAATGGAGCAAAGAGCTTGTGAAATTTAAAAGTTGATAGTCAAAATAAAGGGTGGGGAAAAAAGGGGAAATCCCCTGAAGAGGAGACTTGAATGACAAAGAAATAGAAGACAGGAAAAGAAGAAACCAACCCACGTAGGGGATGAGCCCAGGAGTGCTACAGTGCAAGTCCAGGGGTCCTGGGAGGAGAGGTGTGAAAGGCCGCGTGCAACTTGAAATTCTGTACCTAACTAAGCCATCACAAAACGTGAGGTTGGATGAAGAGCTTTTCAGGTGTGCAGAGATTATACCAATCAATCTTCCAGGCACCAAGCTGCCGGGGGACGTTCCCTAGCAAAACAAGGAAACTAAGAAAGAGAAAGACGTGGGACCCTGGAGACGGGGATCCAATGGAAGAAAGAGGCAAAGGGGAAGCCCAGGTCAACACTAGCTGTGCTGCAGGCCCCAGAGAATGCCAGCATGGATTGCTGCGGGAGGGGGGTTCCTGGGGAGGAAGCCTTGGGACAGGGGTGAGGACAGATTCTGGGATGAGCGGTCGACAGCACCTGGAGATTGTTGAAGCCCTGGGAGATCTTAGAGATGGATACAAAGAAAGCTATTAATTATCTATTGCTGCATAAATTTATCTTACAGTTTGTGTGGGCCAGGAGTCTGGGCATGACTTCTCTGGGTCCTCTGTTTAGGATCTCACAAGGCTGCTGGGTGCCTGCTGGGTGCCTGCTGGGACTGCAGTCTTATCTGAGGCTCGACTGGGGAAGGAGCTATATCCAAGCTCACTAAAATTGTTGCTGGAATTCAGATCCCTGCTGCCTGGGACTTCAGTCTGGGACTACAGTCAACTGCTGTCTTCCGTTTCTTGCTGACTATTGACCAGTGGCTGCCTCCAGCTACCAGAGGCCATGTGTCCTCCTTGCCATGTGGGCCTCTCAACAGAGGCCGCCCCCAATGTGGCTACAAAAGGGTGTGAGCACGTGATAGTGGGATCTTTGGGGGCTATTTTTGAAGTGGCTTAAAGAAAGCTAATTATTAACTTCATGAAAAACTAAAAGTTAAACGAGAAAGGAAACATATCGCAATACATTACTCGGCTTAGTAGCAAATGATATTTACATAATCGTTATATGAGACAACTCAATACCGGTTTCGCCAATTGTTACACATTGGTAATGAGAGGGGACACAGGGAGAGCATGCTTGTGGGTGCCTTGCAGGGAGGGCTCTGAGAAAGCTACACCCTTATCTTCTGTAAAAGGGAGTCAAGAGATAATGGTTCAAACTGGTAAATCAAGTAACAGCAGCACATGTTTATAAACATGGAGATAAAATCCAGAAAAAGCCAGAAGAGTTGAGTGTGGTTGTTGTGGGGGAGGACGGGGCGTGGGGCTGTTGGGGAGGGGCTGCCGATCTTTATTAGGCCTGTTTATCTTTTCAAGTTCTGTGCATATCATGTGCATATACTTGGTACTGTTGCCTTGCTTGGATAAAAATGCACATTAATTAATGAAAAGAGAAGGAGATAAGGGTGGAGGGGGAAAAAAATCCCTAAGAGTGAACAGTGAAGTCCCCAGGGGTCCTGAGCTCTCCTGAGCCTCTCCTTACCCTGGGGGAAGGGGCCCCAGGGATCCAGGGGGGAACACCCACTGAGGAGGGAATGTGGTAACCAGAGCTGCCCAGGGAGAATCCAGTAACAGGTGACTGCCTGGGGATGCGGAAGCCCAGAACTGGAGGGGCAGGGAGGATTGAGGAAGACCGTGGTTTGGGGGGGGGGGGGTTCGGGATCCCAGCCGAGGGATGGGGGAGGAACCACAGGCCCGTGAGAGATGCCCCCTACCCCACCTCTCCAGAGACATGGCTTGGAAAGATGCTGAAGGCTTCAGGGAGGTCTGGTTTAGTTTGAAATTCAGGAGATTTTGCGGAATTTGTTTTTATCTGAGGAATAAATGCTTCTGGTAAAAACGGGGGTGGGGTGGAGGCATGAGATGTCTTGGGAAAGCATCACCCAGCAACAGCCACCTCTGCTCCTGTCCTTCTGGCCCCTGTTGACCTGGGTCCTCCCCCGTCCGGCCCCCTCCGTCTCTCCCACACAGAGGTCTCTCTCACTCCGGACCCAAGGTCTGCATCCTGCTTCATTCACTTAGGCACCTGTCTGGGCACTTTTTCCTTGGCCGAGACACGCAGGGAGAGCCACCTGACTCCTTTCCCAGGAGGCCCAGCGGCGTCTGGACAGCCCCACTGGTGCCCCCGGGACCCAGGGGTGGGTGTCCAGACTGGGTGTAGGGTTTTGCTCTTATTAGCTCAGCTGCAGACGGGACACCTCTGCACACCATGCCAGGCTTTCTTGTGCCCCCCTTGTCGGGGAGGAGCCTGCCCTGGGAGCCCGGGTCCAGCTAGGAACGCCTGTCACAGGCTAGAGTCCCAGGCCCAGCAGGAGAGTGGCCCGAATGCTTGAGGAGGGTGTAGTGGAGGGAGGTGGGGAAGAGGACGGGCAGTGAGGGGTGGGGGTAGAAAGGATTTCTGGGGGTTCCTCAGTGCTTGGCAACCACTAAGGGCAGGGCTGCGTCTGGGGCTGGGCACCGGACGAGATACTGCCTAGAGCACAGAGGCTGGAGGGTGACTCTGGCTTTACCACTTCCTCCTTGCACATACTTTAGAGTGGCCCGGGGCACCTGAGGGGCTCAGTCAGTGAAGTGTCCGACTTCGGCTCAGGTCAGGATCTAGCGGTCCGTGAGTTCGAGCCCCGCGTCAGGCTCTGTGCTGACAGCTCAGAGCCTGGAGCCTGCTTGGGATTCCGTGTCTCCCTCTCTCTCGCTGCCCCTCCCCTGCTCACACTCTGTCCCTCTTTCTCTCAAAAGTAAAGAAACATTAAAAAAAATTTATTTTAAGTGGCCTTGGGCAACTTGTTTAACCTCTCTGGGCCTCAGTTTCCTTATCTGTAATATGGGGCTGACTTCAGCCCACCTATCACAGGAGAGGGGGCAGGGGACAGCTGGGGAGGACAGAGAGAGCAGTTGGGGGCCCTCCCAGAGGAGGGGTGACTACGCTGGACTATGAAGGGAAGCGGAGGGGGGTGTGGGGCAAAATTTGGGTCTGGGCTGCCTACCCCGTGGCTCCAGCCCCTCCTGTGGCAGGGCCTGACCTCCAAGCCTCAGTTTCCTCAACCAAATAATGGGCCTGGCAGCCCCCACTTTGGAGGGACATGGCTGTTAACTAATAACTTGGCTCATTCCTGCCTTGCATGCCTGGGAGCTTCCTCAGCTCTGGGATGGCCCAAGCCAAGTGCCCTCTCCTCTTCTTGGGGACGTCCCGTTTGCTATTCTGTTGGGGAACCTGATTTTGACACAGGTGTATTTCCAGAGACAAGGGGTGACACCAAGTCTGATGCCTTAGTGGGTATCTGGGCTCCTTCCTGGAGCCCTTCACCTCTTCCTTTTTTTTTTTTTTTTTAAGTTTGTTAAAAAAATTTTTTTTTGATTATTTATTTTGAGGGGGAGGGGAGGCAGAGAGAGAGAGGGAGAGAGAATCCCAAGCAGGCTCCTTGCTGTCGGCGCAGAGCCCGATGTGGGGCTCGAACTCACAAACTGTGAGATCGTGTCTCTTTCTAGGCATGGACCACCATACCCACTCCCACTCTTGGCCAGCTGGGCTCTCGTGCAGATCCCCACATACCCTAGACCAGTGTCACCTGGTACCCCTGGCCTCCCGGAGCATGCCCACCGGGGCCTCGGGAAGGACTGCATTCTGTCCGGCATGCTGGATGCACACATTCAATTGCAGACACGAATAGCACTTCCTCTTACAAAATACCGCGGTCTGGGGGCGCCTGGGTGACTCAGTCGGCTACGTGTCTGACTCTTGGTTTCAGCTGAGGTCATGATCTCACTGTCGTGAGATCGAGCCCCACATCGGATTCCACGCTGGGCTTGGGACCTACTTAGCGTTTTCTCCCTCTCTCTCTGCCCCTCCCCCGCTCGTGGGTATGTGTGCGCTCTCTCTCTCGCTCTCTCTCTCTCTCTCTCAAATAAAAGTAAAATCAAAAGAAAAATACCACGGTCTAGAGTAACTTATTTCATTTTTTAAGACGCTGGTTGCCTTCTTCGTGATTGCCCCCGGCTGGAAACAACCCGATCGGCCAACACCTGGTGACTGGATAAACACGTGGGCTGCATTTGTAAGAGGGAACCCGCCATGCAGTGAAAATGCACAGGCTACGGACACGCACGGCACCGGGCATGAACTTCACAGACAGCACACGGAGTGACAGGATCCGCGTTCAACCAAGGCACACCGGATGATTCCATTTACGCCAAGTCCTAGAACAGGCGGAGTTAATCTCTGGCGACACAAAGCGAATCAGCGGTTGCCCGCAGCCGGGGGACCGACAGGGAGGGGCCTCAGGCACATTTGGGAGCCACGGAAATGCTCTATGTGGTGACTGAGGCGTGCGTTGGTCAAAACGTATAGAACCAGATACTCTAAGTGGATGCGTCGCACTGCCTGCTAATTTTGCACAAAGGGAAGAAAATGCCAGTTGTTCCGAAAATTGATTTCATGGCCTACTTAATGAATCAGCGGCCCGCTATCCTGACTGTGCTCACATCTGTGGAGAAGAGGGGCGGGAAAATACAGGTGTCTGCAAAGAGAACCCCACCACGCTGGCGAGGCGGGGAGACCGCTTTGCGGAAGTTTGGTGGTGAGGGTGACAGAAGGTAACAAAAGAGGTGAGGGAGACGATTACAGGAGCAAGGACTCAGGTAGGAGGGTCATGAGGTGCTCGGGGAGAACTGGGGCCCTTGTGGCCTGAGTGCCTCTGGAGGTGAGGTCTTTGCCCACCCATCTTGTTCCGTGATGTACCGCCGTGCCTGACGCCTCGTAGATTTCCACTGAATGAATGAGTGAGAAGAATTAATGCTGAGGGCAAGGGAGGGTAGTGTCAGCTGACCCTGGGGCTGGGCTCGAGGCTGTGAAGGGTAGTCCGCTGGCTTTCTCCTGGAAAAGCCCTCCCGAGCAAGTCTGGAAGGGCCAGAACTGCCCAGAAGCGCGCTGGGGAGTCTCCTGATCCCATCGGTGGGCTCAGAAATGCTTCCCGCTGATTGGCTGACGCCCTGTTCCTGACTCGTTCAATGAAGGCTCCCTCGTCCTGGAGCTGAGGTCACTCCCACGGCCACCTCTGCAGCCGTCTCCTCCTGCCCCCATCTCCCCTTGAGTGGAGTGGACATCGTGAACGGCTGTGAGGTCTTCCATATGCAGAAAGCAGAGTGAAGCAAATAAAACTCAGGGGCCTGGCACTGAGGGGCCACCGCCACCCGCATGGCACCCAACAGCCCCCCCCCCCCGCCTGTTAACCCTGCGCTCACAGTTTTGCTTTCTGGTTCTGCAAGAGGGGGCAGCGCTGCTGTGCCCACCGATCTGGCACCTGCTTGTGCATCAGCCGTGTCCCCAGCAGCTTTTCGTGCCGGATTCTGGAGGGAGGTGTTGAGGGGATGCTTGCAGGTGTCCCCAGTTTTGAAAACTGAGTGCTTACGTGGGCCAGAGAGAGAGAGCTCCCTGAACGGGCACTGCACTAGGTGAGCCTGGAAGGGGAGAGGGCTTGGGGGTTGGGGGAGGGGAGGCCCCATCCTTTTCCCGATGGAGGACCGCCCCGCAGCCGCTTCCCTGTTCCCCAGCGCGAGCTCCTCAAGGCTGCAGCGTCTCTTTCCCAAAGGCGCCTCTCCAGGGCTAACAATAACGACCATCGCACCCTTACCGTGCACTGCCCCAGGGTCTGGCACACTAGTTAGTGTGCAAGTTCTGGTACAGTCGTCCCCATTTACACCTGAGGTCACGAAGTACTGAGTGATGGCTCCCCAGTCCGGAGCCAGCACGTGGCAGGCCTGAGTTCACAGCTGGACTTCCGTCCCCAGTCCCTGCCCCAACTATGGGGCCACCCAGCCAGCGAGTGTCTTGACTGCCCCATCGGACCAAAGCATTCTCTACAGAAAACCCTCCCTCCGTTAGAAACACCGTATGATCCAGAAATCCCGTTTCTAGGAACGCACCCAAAAGAATTGAAAGCAGGGACATGAACAGGTGTTTGCACACCCGTGTTCATAGCATTATTCACAGCAGCCTCGAGATGGAAACAACCCAAATGTCCATCGACACGTCATTGGATAAACAACATGTGGTCTATCCACACGGTGGAATCTATTCAGCCTTAACAAAGAAGGGAATCCTGGCAGGTGCTACTACATGGATGGGCCTTAAGGATATTATGCTAATTGAAATAAGCCAGTCGCAAAAGGACAGATGATGTGTGATCCCTGGACAAATTCTTAAAGACAGAAAGTGGAGTGATGGGTACCGAGGGCTGGGGGTGAGGGAGCTGGGGAGTTGGTGTTTAAGAGGACAGAATGTCAGGGGCGCCTGGGTGGCTCAGTGGGTTGTGTCTGACTTTGGCTCAGGTCATGGTCTCGGCTTGTGAGTTTAAGCCCCGAATCAGGGCTCAAATAAATAAATAAATGGGGTGCCTGGGTGGCTCAGGCGGTGAAGCGGCCGACTTCGGCTCAGGTCATGATCTCACGGTTCACGGGTTCGAGCTCCGAGTCTGGCTCCGTGCTGGCAGCGTGGAGCCTGCTTGGGATTCTCTCTCTCTCTCCCTCTCTCTCTCTGCCCCTCCGCTGCTCGAGCTGTCTGTGTCTTTCTCAAAATAAATAAAACTTAGAATTAAAAACAAATAATAAAATGGTAAATTTTATGTATATTTTTAACACAACCCAAAAACAGGATTAAGCAACAAACCCTGTGTTGCTCTGTGGCAGGCCCAGCTACATAATTTGTGGGGCCCAACATAAGATGAAATTTCAGGTCTCCTTGTCCAGAAATGAGGAATTGGGGCTCCCGGGTAGCTCAGTCAGTTAAGCGTGGGACTCTTGTTTTCCGTTCAGGTCAGGATCTCAGGGTTCCTGAGTTGGAGCCCGTGTTGGGGGAGGGACTGTCAGCACAAAGCCTGCTTGGGATTCCCTCTCCCTCCCCCTGTCCCTCCCCCTGTCCCTGTCCCTGTCCCTGTCCCTCTTCAGCTCCCCCTCCCTCTCCCCCTCCCCCTGCTCCTCCCCACTCACATGCCCACACTCTCTCTCTCTCTTTCAAAATAAACATTTTTAAAAATTAGTAATTTCACGGTGGCAACAGCGGAGCATTAAACCGAGGCCGGTGGGCTTCCTGGAGGCTGCAGCCTGGCCCGCGGCTGGGCTGCTCTGCAGGGTCGTCCTGAGAGAGGGCTTTCTCTCAGCCAGGCAGAGGGTGCCAGACTCCTGGCCTCCAGATGCCCCCCCCCCCCCACCAAGCTGCTTGGTGGGGGTGAGCAGGAAATGTTCTTCCAGCAGCTTCCTACAAGCTCAGCTGGGGTGGGCTGCCTCCGTCTAGTCCAGTCTGACCTCGGCCTGGCCCAGCCCCGGCCTGCCCCCCCCCCCCCCCCCCCGCTCCTGGGGCATCGGATGAATGAATCAACACGAACCACGTCACCACGTTTTATTCAGAATAATGACAGTTGCTAGCAAGTAGTTGGAATCACACTCCCGTGCCCTGGGCGGGGGAATGGGGTGGGGAAAGGTGGGGGACAGCCCAGCCCAAGGACACTCAGCCACCTGGGCCTGAGTCCTGTTCTCACCCCCACCAGGGATCTCCACCCGAGGTACATTCTCAGAGCTGTTCCTTTGCAGTGTGCCCATTTGCCTGGCTGGGAGACTGAGCCTGGCCTGCAGGTGACCTTAGAACGGACACTCTCACTCTGCTGGCAGCGACTTCCCACCTGCCTTGCTGCCCAGCGGAGAAATCCCTCCGAGAATTCCACCATCAGCACCAGCAGGGAGCTGTAGCCATGGTGACCATGGGAGACAAAGGACACCGGCAAAGTAGCCTGGGGAGGGACCCCATGGAAGCCTCACTGTGAGCCCTGGCCTTCCGGTGGCCTTGGCCCTCTCTCTCTCTGGGCCTCAGCTTCCTTATCTGGACAATGGGGCAGGGTCCCAGGAGCTGCAATAGCTTCTTGATTTCTTGCTGGGGGTGCCTGTTCTTTTCTTTCCTTTCTCCTCTTCTCTCAGCAAAAATAGATCTGAAGGTCCTAGCAAGTGGGGGGCCTGGGGCGTGTGCTGACTTCTGAGGGGCCCAGGCTCCTCCCTCCATCAGACACAGGAGAAGACAAAGGCCTGGTTGGTGGGGAGGGGCGGGAGGGTCGCCTGGCACCTGCTGAGGCCCAGAGTGGCCTCTTCCAGGTTGGGGCCAGGCCTGGGGGGGGGGGGGGGCGCTGGGGAGTGACAGGGATGATGCCCCTCTCTTGGCCTGGCTCTGCTTCTGGGATCTGCCACAACCCAAGGGTCCCCGACAGGACCAGGCAATAAAGTCATGGTGGAAGAAGCCCTCACTGCCCTCCCCTCCTGGTGGGTAGGCAAGGCCCTGCCTGGCCACCCACCTCCTTCCCAAGAGCCCAGTTCATCTGCAGTCACAGGTTGGGGGACACCGTCATCCCTCCACCACAAGCTTGGCCTCAGTTTCCCCATCTGTAAAAGAGGATGAACAGAGGTTTAGACTCCAGCCTCCCCCAGCCCTAGGATCTCCAAGACGTCGGTCCAGCCACCGTCACCTGGTCGGAGGCGCCATGGGACCCTGGGTCCCCCCCAGGGCTGTGCCTCAGGCACCTGAGGAGTGTCTGCAGGTGAAAAGTACTGTCCTTCTGTGCTCAGCCTCGTTGGGCCAGACTCCAAGGCAGGGGCTAGGTCACGGTGAGGGTTGGGACCCCAGAGCCCACAGTCCCAGGACTGAGAAAAGCAAGCCAGGTGCAGGGTCAGCCAGCTCCCCAGGGAGTGATCTCCTTACTGGACAGACACTCAGGGGTGATCCCAGCTCCTCCCAGTGTGTGGGGATTCTGAGTGAGGGGGATGGGGACCGAGAGGGGAGAGGAGAGGCCGTTCCTAACAGGGTAGGGAAAAGTGACCGGTCACTTGGGGGTGATAACGAAGGCCCAGCCAGCCCTGCTCAGGGAACGGATGGGCTCAGCGAGAGCACCGGGCGCTCTGCCAGAGGTGACGTCCTCCCTGCGAGTGACCTGAGCTAGGTCCTGCCCAGGCTGTATTCTCTGCCCAGGAAGCACAGCCAGCTGTAGCGGCACAAGATGTAGACAAACTGTGTCGGACGGCGAGTGCCCTCCTGCCCTTCAATGCCCCCCAGCTCGCAGCCCTCGGGCCCCCTGCGTCCTGGCTTGTCGTTCCAAGTTCCTTCACATCCTATCCCGCCCCGAACGCTGCTTGCAATGTGCGAGGAGCTGCCTGTGAGGCTCTGGGGGCCCCTTGGACGCCACATTCCCGCCCAACCCAGGGGCAGGAGGCGCGGGGGGCTTTGGGGGCAGCCCTGCCAGGGATGGGTCAGCTCATCAAAGAGCCTCACCCAGCGCATGGGGTGCGTGCGGGGGCGGGGGGCAGGGCCTGTTGGGGAACAGGAGGGCCCTGCAGTGTGCTCCAGCCAACCCCTTCTTACAGTTCAGAGATCCTTAGCCCGCTTTTCCTGGGATGGGGGTTCTCTTCCTCACTGGGGGCAGCCCTGGGCCCCCAAGCCCTGCCCTACCAGTAAGGCCAGCTGCCCTGCACGTACCGAGGCTAAAAGGTCCACACGCTCTGGTGCCAGTTGTGAAGGAGACCTTGCTTTGGAATCACTGTGGACGTTCAGGACATACCCACAGGGCGGCCCTGCCCGCCCCGCTCACACTGGGCCCTGGTGGTCGGGGTGGGCTCTGTGGTGAGAGTGTTCTCCAGCCAGGATTGAAGAAGCAGGAGGGCACCCAGCCAGGAGCACAGGCCCAGCAAGCGGGCCTCCACCTCTCGCCAGCGGCAGGGAGATAGGTTTCCCCGAGACAGACTTTGCTAAGTTCTCAGGACTGAGGCTGGCGGACTCAACGGGACGATGGCAAGGGTGGCGGGGGGCCTCCAGCATCCCCTCCTTCCTGCGCAGCCACACCTCCCAGAATCCGTTCACAGGGGTCAGGTATATGCTGGGTTTCCCTTCTGCATAATCTGTGATTTAAACCATTCTCTCTTCCAGAGAGAATTAGCAACAACCTACAGAAAGTCAGAAGCAATCAACTCGTAACAATTGGAATAGATAATATTGAACAATCAAGAATGTGGGGAGACATGCGTTTACCAATCCCTGGGCATTAATGATAGGTAACTGGGCATCAGAAGTAGCTATGAGTTTCCCGGCAGGCAAGGCATAAAAGGAGAATGGGCCGATCCAGGGGAGTATGTCAGGCAATTAGGAGACTCACACTTATTCCCAGGAAGAAGCCCTCTAATGTACTTGTGTTCAAAACCTCGGGCAGCACGTGTTTTCCATGGAAGGACTGCTGGGAACAGATTAGAAACGGCTGTGAGCTGGGCGGGCACCTGTGGGGCCCTGCCTGCTGTGTGATCCCGGGGTGTCCAGTTGGGCCTCTGTGCCCAGACTAACCCAGCTCTTCCGGGTCTCAGGAACTCAGGAAGCCACCGGCAGGTCATTGGCAATGCTGCCCTGGAGACCGAGAGTGGGCGTGCCTCTCTATGCTGCAGGGTGTCCGAGGCCAGAGGCTTTGCCCACGCTCTTCCAGTGCCTGGAATGCCCTTCCCTCTCATCTGTCTGGCAAACCTCTAGTTGTGCTTTACCTTTCAGTTCACTTGTCCCCTCCTCCAGTCCCTGTGCTGACCAACAGCACCCATCCCTGCCTCACTGGCACTGTCTCTTTACTGGTCTGTTTCCCCCGACAGCCTGTAGAGGACATTCTGGTTGGGAACTGTGTCTGTGTCCTAGGTCCCAATGCTCAGGCTGGCTGGCACAGGTGACCCTGGCCTGGCATATTTGCAGAACAATCAATAGGGAGGGTCGTCTGCATAGAAAAAAGCCCAAGTTCATCCTCCCCATTGTGCACAGGGGAGACTGAGGCCCTGCGGTGGTAAATGATGGGTCCCGAGGCTTCTGGTGCCACCAGAGCTGGGGCCTCAGCCGGAGCGGTCCTCCAGGTGAGGGAGGGTGGTTCTGAGAGTCAGTAGGGCAGCTCTAGGGTCTTGGCTCCCTCGGTTCGAGTCCCTGCTCTGCCACTTTGTCACTCTGTGACCCTAAGCGGGTCACTTCTCCCTCTGGGTTCAGGTCACTCCTGTGCACAAAGCCGGTCAGGCCTGGGTGATGCCCCATGGGCTCAGTGGGTTATCCATGGAAACACTTAGCAAGTGCTCAGCTGGGCGGGCCCCTCCGCCTGGAGAGCCTTGGTTACCACCTTGACTTCCTCTCAGCCTGCCCCGCCCCAGCCAGAGGTAGAGGCAGAGGCAGAGGCAGAGGCAGAGCCAGGGGCCTCTCTGCTCTCCCCTCCCCACCCTTGCCTACCCCCCCCCAGCAGTCAGGGCTTGGACCAACCAGCAGGACTAGCTGGGGGAATGCAGTGAACCCAAAAAGAGACAGGACTGTGTGGGCTGGTGCAGGGACCGTTCTGGGAACAATTGGGATCAGGTTCCTTTTTCAGGAGCTCCAGGCGCACGTAGGAGAAGCTGGCGGGGCCTCCAGTGCCTGGCAGAGGAGTCTAGAAGTGGCCGGGAGTCCGAGTCATGGAATGTTGGGAGCGGAGGTGGACCCTTGTCACCTAACTTGGGGGCTGGACTGAAGGGTCTGCTGGAAGGTGAGTGAGTGGCACAGGGGCCTCCGGGACCAGCGGGTTTGCGGGTCAATGCAGTGCTGGCCCCGGCGCCCAGCCCGGGATTGCACGGTGCAGCCACTTGATGAAGGAACAAATGAATGGATGAGTGAACGAATGGAAGAGAGCAGGAGGCCTGAGCTCAGGACTGGAGCCACCAGGGAGGTGGGCCCACCTGTCCCGGCGAAAGTGCCTCAGGAGGGGCTCTGGGGGTGGGGCTCAGATTCCCACAGCCCCAGGACGAGCCTGAGGGAGGGGGGCTCCGTGTCCTTGGTCCACTGGGAGATCATCTGGATTCGATCAAGGCTGCAATTGTGTTTAGGGATTCAGCTGTCCCCTGCATAGCAACTGCCAGGCAGTTTCTCTCAGAAGCCACAGCTGTCCTCCAGGGAGGGACAGGTGGGGTACAGGGGGGCTGCCTGCCCACTCACTCGGGAGCTCTCTCAGAGCACTGGGCAACTCGGGGCCCAGGACCCACCAAGCGGGGACTGAGGCCAGGGACCAGCGGCCAGCCCTGCTCCCTGTGAGCTGTGTGGTCTGGGCAAGCACTTCCTCTTTCTAAGTAACGTCACGTAGCCTGGGCTAGGATACGTGACAGTAACAGGCTCAGAATCTTTGTGTTTTGTTTTTTTTTTTAAGATTTTATTTTTAAGTAATCTCTATACCCAGTGTGGGGTTCAAACTTACAACCCTGAAATCCAGAGTTGCTAAAACCAAGACTACACTGTATGTTAACCAACTTCAATGTATTAAAAAAGAAAAAGAAAAAAGAAATAACAAATCTGGTTTATAATAAAAAAAGAGTTGCATGCTCTACTGACTGAGCCAGCCAGGTGCCCCCAGAATCTGTTTTTAAACTATTGCCTACAGATTTTTTTTTATATAATAGCTTTATTGAGATATAATTTACATACCATAAAATCCTCCCGTTTAAAATGTATGATACAGGAGCACCTGGGTGGCTCAGGCGGTTAAGGGTCTGACTTCGGCTCAGGTCATGATCTCACGGTTCGTGGGTTCGAGCCCCCCGTCGGGCTCTGTGCTGACAGCTGGGAGCCTGGAGCCTGCTTGCGATTCTGTGTCCCCCTCTCTCTCTGCCCCTCCCCCACTCACACTCTGTTTCTTTCTGTCTCTCAAATATGAATAAGCATTAAAAATAAATTAAAAATAAATAAATAAAATGTATGATCCAGTGGCTGGGCAACCACCACCCTTTGAGAACATTTCCATCATCAGAAAGAATCGTTGTACCCATTAGCAATCACTGTCTATTTTCCCTACTCCCCCAGCCCCCAGCAAGCACCAATCCTCCTGCCTGTGTAGATTTGTCTATTCTGGACACTTCATATAAATGCAATCATACATGGCTGTTTGTGACTAAATGCTTTCCCTTAGCATAATGTTTTATTTAAAAATTTTTAATTAATTAATTAATTTGTTTGTTTTTAATTTTATTTAAATCCAAGTTAGTTAACATATAGTGTAGTATTGGTCTCGGAATAGAACCCAGTGATTCATCACTTGCATGCCAGCAGGTGCCCTCCTTAGTGCCCGGCACCCACTTAGCCCAGCCCCCCCCCCACCTCCCCTCCAGCAACCCTCAGTTTGTTCTCTGTATTTAAGAGTCTCTTGTGGTTTGTCTCCCTCTCTCTTTTAATCTTATTTTTCCTTCCCTTCCCCTATGTTCATGTGTTTTGTTTCTTAAATTCCACCTGAGTGAAATCATACAATATTTGTCTTCCTCTGACTGACTTCCCTAGTGTAATGTTTTCAAGTTCAACCACTCCATAGCCTGTATCAATGCTTCGTCTCTTTTCATGGTCGAATGATGTGCCATCATATGAATAGACCACATTGTCTTCATCCATTTGTCAGTTGAGGGACATTCAGTTATTTCTACTTTTTAGTTATTATGAAAAATGCTGTTATGACTATTTGCATACAAGTTACATACACACATATATACAGTGTAAACACGTATAAATGTTATGTGAACATACGTTTTCTCTCTTTTTAAAAATAGATTCTGAGTTTCTTTTTTTTTTTTAATACTTATTTATTTTTGAGAGAAAGAGACAGAGCGCAAACTGAGGAGGGGCAGAGAGAGAGGGAGACACAGAATCCGAAGCAGTCTCTAGGCTCTGAGCTGTTAGCACAGCCTGATGCCTGGCTTGAACTCACAAACCAGGAGATCATGACCTGAGCCAAGTTGGACGCTTAACCGACTGAACTACCCAGGCGCCCCTGAGTTTCTTTTTTTTTTTTAATTTATTAATTTATTTTGAGAGAGAGAGAGAGAGAGAGAGAGAGATCAAGCGGGGGAGGGGCAGGGAGAGAGAATCCCAAACAGGCTCTGCACTGTCAGCACAGAGTCCAATGCGGGGCTTGAACCCACAAATCATGACATCATGACCTGAGCCAAAACCAAGTGTCAGTCCTTTAACGGACTGAGCACCCCCCAGGTGCCCCTGGACATGTTTTCATTCCTCTAGAGGGTATACCTAGGAGGAAGATTTCTGGGTCTTATGGTAACTCTGTTTCACTTTTTTTTTTTTTAAGATTTCTTTTGAGAGAGAGAGAGAGAGAGAGAGTGCGCTTATGAGACAGAACAGGGGAAAGGGGCAAAGAGAGAGAAGGTGGGGGGGAAATTTCTAAGCAGACTCCATGCTCAGCACTGACCTGGCTGTGGGGCTCAATCCCATAAGCCTGGGATCATGACCTGAGCCAAAATCAAGAGTCAGATGCTCAACTGAGGCACCCAGGTGCCCGCATTAAAAAAAAATAGATTGTGGCATATGCTTTTTTTTTTTTAAGATTTTATTTTTAAGTAATCTCTGCATCCAACATGGGGTGTGAACTCACAACCCGGAGATCAAGAGTCACACTCTCAGGACGCCTGGGCGCTGCAGTCGGTTGAGCGTCTGACCTCGGCTCAGGTCATGATCTCGTGGCTTGTGGGTTAGAGCCCCGCGTCAGACTCTGTGCTGGCAGCTCAGAGGTGGAGCCTGCTTCGGATTCTATGCCTTCCTCTCTCTCTGCCCCAACCTGCTTGCGTTCTGTCTCTGTCTCTCTCAGAAATAAATAAACATTAAAAAAAATTTAAAAAAAGAGGCACACTCTCCACCAACTGAGCCAGCCCAGTGCCCCTCCCCAACCCATCATTTAAAAAAAAATTTTTTTTCAATGTTTATTTATTTTTGAGAGACAGAGACAGAGCATGAGCGGGGGAGGGGCAGAGAGAGAGGGGAACACAAAATCCGAAGCAGGCTCCAGGCTCTGAGCTGTCAGCACAGAGCCTGACACGGGGCTTGAACCCGTGAACTGTGAGATCATGACCTGAGCCAAAGTCAGACACTCAACCGACTGAGCCACCCAGGCACCCCGTTACCATGCATTTTTTTAATGGTGAAATAACTAAGGGTCATTTTCTTTCTCTTGCTCTGTGTCTATCATGGCTGGGTCTCTCCTCCTCTCACTCCAGGATTCAGGCGGATGTGGCTTCACTGGTTGCCATGCAGGGGGGGAGAGAAAGAAGAAGGGTTAAGTCACCTGCTCTTAGAGCTCCACCCAGAGATGATGCGTGTCACTTCCACTCACGTTTCAGTGGCAAAAGGAGTCTCCCAGCCTACCTAGCTCCAAGGACATATGCAATCCTCCCATGTGTCTGCAAGGAGTAAACACTCTTAATGACTCATAGGAGTGAGATGATGTTCTTTTCTGCAGGACTTCTCAGTGCCTTTACTGTGCTGTGGTTCACTGTCCCGTTCTGGGGGGGAGTGGGATGCAGCAGACAGAGCAGCCCAGACTTACTCAACTGGAGAACTCTTTTCTCCTAGAGCTTCTCATGGGATGAGCATTCCCTGGAACCCCCTTTGGGAAGAGCTGCCTTGGCTGGTGGCTGGTGCACTTCCTAGAGCAGGGAGGGCAAATTTTGGAAAAGTACTACCTAGTATATATTTTAGGTTTTGTGAGCTACATAGAGAAACTACTAGGCTCTGCTGTTGTTTTTTTTTTTAATTTTTTAAAAACATTTTTATTTATTTTTGAGAGACAGAGAGTGCAAGCAAGGGAGGGGCAAAGAGAGAGAGACAGAATCCGAAGCAGGCTCTAGGCTCTGAGATGCCAGCACAGAGCCCGACGCGGGGCCCGAACCCACCAACCACGAGATCATGACCCGAGCCAAAGTCGGACACCGGGCCAACTGAGCCATCCAGGCACCCCTAGGCTCTGCTGTTTTAATGCAAAGGCCGCCACATGTAATATGTAAACAAATGGTGTGGCCGTGTGCCAATATGAGGTTATTTGTAGGTACTGACACTTGAATTTCATGGAATTATCTCATGTCAGAAAGAGAGGGGGCGAGAAAATCCCAAGCAGTTTCTATGCTGTCAACACAGAGCCCGATGCGGGGCTCAAACTCACCAACCGTGAGATCATGACCTGAGCCGAAATCAAGAGTTGGATGCTCAACAGACTGAGCCACCAGGCGCCCCTCAAAATAATCTTTTTATTGATCTTTCTCAACCATTTAAAAATGTAAAACCATTCTCAGCTCACGGCTGTACAAAAATGGTGGTGGGCTAGCTTTGGGCCCAAGGGCAGTAGTTGGCTCACCCTGTCCTAGAGGCTGAGGCCCCGCCTGGCACTTTCACCTGGCATTTAACCTCCTACATATTTCTTAGCTTCATCTGCAACCGTGTCTCCACACAGAGCCTGCGAGCGGGCCGAGGTGGACAATTTTCAGAAACAAATCACATTCTTTCACTCCCAGGGGGCCTTTGCACAGGCTGTTCCTCCTGCTGGGAATGCCCTTCCAGGTCTTCGAGGTTTGGGAAACGTGGGGCTTCATTTGACCAGGTAGAATAAGAAGCTTCCAATGCTGTTGGCTCCTTCACGCCGAAGATGCCTTGTTTGTTACATTATGATTTTTTAAAATCCTTATTTTTAAATTTTTTTAAGTTTATTTTGAGAGAGACACAGCGAGTGTGCATGGGGGAGGGGCAGAGGAGAGACCATCTCAGGGGCTCAAACTCACTCAGGAACCGTGAGATCATGACCTGAGCTGAAATCAAGGGTCCAACGCTTAACCGACAGAGCCACCCAGGCGCCCCTCTGAATTCTCATAAATGTGTTTGTTTCCAGGTAGGCCATGAGATGAGCTTCTAGAGGACAGGTCCCTCCAGAATTCTGATCTCCAGGCGCAAGGGAGGGAGACACGCATGGGGTCAGGGCTGCTGACGAGTGAAGGGAACAGGACTCGGTGGCCTGGTCAAAGATGCTGACGGAGGGACGGGCTTGGAACACGCAAGTTCCGGGAGGTTAGTCTGCTCGCAGTTGGATGGGAGGGGGACATGATACATGGATTTTCAGGGTGATGCTAGGGAAGGGAGGCTTGGTGTAGTTCAACAGTAGGGAGCCTTGGGGGGTTCTTGAGCAGAAGAGTGGCTTAACAGTATTACTATTTGGGGCGAGGGCCCTTCCTGGCTTTCGAGGCATTCCTTGGAGGTATCCAGATGAGAGTCCTGAACAAGCCATTGGAAGGCCCACGTTCAAGTTCGGGTTCTGCCTTTCCACTTCCTGCGAGGGCCTTTTCCTCCTGGGGCCTCACCTTCCACAGCTGTTAAATGGGAGCAATGACTCTTGCAGTGGGGGCCTCCTGGGTTTGCTCTAAAGGGCCAAATAAAGCCTTGTCTCAAAGGACATGTGAAGAGCAGAGAGGCAGTCCTGAAGGATGATGCTGACGGCACAGAAGTCTCGTTAGTGGGTATTGATATGTGCTGGGCACCGTGGGGTGGTGAAGGCCAGGAGGGGGAGGGCACAGGCTTGCAGAGAGCTGGCCTGTTTCCGTGTCCCCGGCCCCTGGCGCAACTTGGGCACCCTAGGTGTGCGGCACTGGCGTGAAGGGTGCAGAGGCCTGAAGCGGGGTGTGGATGGGAGCGGCTTGGATCTCTGCGAGGTTGTTCTGAAAGAGCCACAGCAAACCGTGGCATCGTCCGCATGTGTCTTGCCCCCTGTTCTCTAGGAACTGGACATCGAGCTCCCTGTGGCAGGTAACTTTTGGGCCTGAATCCGAGCCAGAAGGCCCCCTCGTTTTACAAATGGGGAAACTGAGGCCAGCAAGTGTCAGGGATGGGCTCAGGGGCTCTCAGGCAGCCAGAGGCAGGCCGGTCCTGGCCCAGGCTGGGGCTCCACTGGATTCTTCCCCAAGGGTCCCACCCAGACACTCCCCTGCAGCATCAGAGAGTCCCGGCCACCATGCCCTGTCCCTGGGAGACACAGATGCCAGGATGTGCGGGGAGTTGGTGCCGCTAATTAGTCACATCATTCTTGGCATCTCACACAGCCTCGGGGAACTGGAGAATGTCATTGTCAAAGTATTTTTGAATATTTGCCTTCTCAGCAAGTAGATACTGTGAGAACACTCTGTCTTCCATTCGGGCGGATACTAACAAAAATAACAAGCACCGTGAGCTAGAAGGATCTGGGAGCTCGGGAGACAGGCCTGGAGGAGTCCCTGGTGCCGCCAGCCACAGCTGCAACACTCTGCCCTCTGGGCCTCGTGTCCTACCCTAAACTGGCTCATTCACTCTTCAGATATTTATGGAAGCCTGGTGTGTGCCCTGTACTTCTCTGGGCTCTGGAGGAACAACTGTGAACAAAACAGACAGGAATCCCTGCCCTCAAGGGGCTGCCGTCCTAAGAGGGAGTCAGACAGTACAAATCAATAAGGTAGGCTAGCTGGGGGAGCGTGCAAAGGAAAAATAAAGGGTGTTGGGTTGAGGGGCGTGGCCTTCTTCGAGAGAGTGGTCAGGGTGACTCACTGAGAAGGTAAGATCTGAGTCAGGGTCTGAAGGAGGTGAGGAGTGAGCCCAGCAGATTTTTGGAGAAAAGGATTCCTAGCACAGAGGACAGCAGGTGCAAAGGCCCTGTGGTCTGGGGATGCTTGGTTTGTTTGAGGATCAGCAGGAAGGCCAGCGGTGCCAGAGCTGGATGGTGACACAGAGAAGGTGAGATGACAAGATGGTGTCCGACAGGTCACAGGGGCCTGCTGCGGAGGGCCTTGTAAACCACCGGAAAGCCTGTGTTTTCATTCTGAGTAAGGTGGGAGCCACTGGAAGATTTAGAACAGGGGAATGACATGATCTGTTTTCTGGCTTTAACCATGTCCCTCTGGTGCTCATGAGTCAACGGCAGAGGCAGACGGGCCCGGGTGAGAGGTGACGGGGTCACAGCAGGGTGCAGGCAGTGGAGGAAGGAGAGGGGCTGGTTTCTACATGTTTCCGTGGCAGAGTGGACGTTGGATGTGGAGTGCGAGAGAGAGAAGCCACGATTCCTCTGGGTTTTGGCACAAGCATGTGGGAGAAGAGGGGACGTGTCCCCGAGATGGGGCCCGGGGTGGGCTCAGTGTTGTGAGGTGTGTGGTGCCCGTGGGACAACTCTGGGCGGACCGGAGCTGGTGGCTGGGCTTGAGGGTGAGTCCCGGCTGGAGACGACACAGATCCGGGAGTCACTGGAGTCGAGGCGTCCTTTAAAGCCAGGAGCCCGCCTGAGGTCACTGAGGGGGGAACGAGAGCAGAGGCCTGGGGCTGGGACCATGACAGCAGCATCCCTCTGTCCCGCACAGGGCAGCACCTAGGGTGGCTCGGCCCAGACGCCGATTTCCCTGTCGTCACAAAAGCCACGGGGGTGCTCAGGCCCCTCCATCCCAGACCACTGCCTCCTCCGGGACCTTGGGCCACGACCCAAGAATCCAGGGCGCGTCCTTTAGACAAGAGCGGCAGGTGGGAATGCCAGGGGACAGAGTGCAGGGTGTGAGGCTGTATCTAGGTTCAGGGTCACCCTAAGCTACCCATTACGGCCCAGCATCCCCTGTGGGTGGGCTCCCGCATTGAACTGGAAGGCTGAGTTCCAACTTGGATCCCTCGAATCTTTGTGCGTGCCTGTGTGTGTGTGTGTGTGTGTGTGTGTGTTCGAAATGCACGTAACAAAATTCACCATTGTAACCATTTTGAAATGTCCAGTGCAGTGGCGTTAAGGACATTCACAGGGCTGGGTCACCACGTCTGCTGTCTGGTCGTAGAACTTCATCGTCAATGGTCGGACAAGACCGCGCGTACCCATTAAACATGACTCCTATCTGTCCCCGCCAGGGCCTGACGACCACAAAGCTAGCTTCTGCCTCTATGGATTTGCCTACTCTGGACATTTCGCAGAAGTGGAACCAGACCCCGTGTGACCTCGTGGGGCTGGTTCCATTCCTGCAGCATCACATCGGGTCGAGGTCATCCATGACGCAGCCTGTGTCGGGCGTGGTTCGTTTCTTGTCAGGACTCGGTCCCCCATTCTTGGCCGGTTCTGAGTTGGACAGTCCCCACCCTGCTTCATCAGGTGGCCTTGAGGATGGTTAAGTGGGATAGGAAGAAGCAGGTCCCCGAGTCGCAGCGCAGAGGGGCGGGGTCGGCGCCCACAGCATGGGCAGGAGCCGTAAAAGGGGCTCGTGGGTGCTTTTGGGGGGGGTTGTGGCAGTCAGCTTCGCCGTCAGCCAGCCTTCCTCCCGGGCGGGGGTCGGTGACCACGCGGCCATCTGGGCTTCCGGGGTTTGCTGCCATTGTCTGTCCTTCCGCTGTCTGTCTGTTCTGGTTCTGTGGGCCCTGGGCGGGACTGAGGGTAAATGGGTAGGCTCTACCACCATCTTTCCTTTCCTTCTAAGAACTTCTGAGGTTTCCGAAGCAGCCCTTTGGGACGGGCCTCATGCCCTCCTCGGAGGGGAAGTAGGGGCAGGGAGGCCTCCCAGAGGAGAGGGCCGTGGCCAGGTGACCGAGTGGGGCTGGCCTCGGTCTGTGCTCAGAAAATGCGGGGCATTTGGTGAAAGGGCTCTGATGTCCCTCACTTTGCCCCCCACCCCCTTCAAAGGACGCCTCCCTCCTGGGACACCCATCTAGAAGCCACCTGCACTGAGGCCCACCGTGTGCCGGGCCAGCAGGGGAAGATGCCGGTGAGCTAGCCGTGAGGGCAGCAAGAGAGGAAGGACAGTGACTCTGGGGGTGGCCCCTCGGGTCACGACAACCCTTCTCACGCCAGTGGCCACAGCGGCTCAGCGGGCCTTGCCTCCACCTGCGTCTCCCCCAGCAGCACCCCCGCTGGCGCCATAAGGGGGACACAGGTGTACTGTCCCCGAGGCCAGTCACCGGCCAGGGACTGAAGCACACCCTGAGCAGGACAGACCTGGGCAGACAGACAGCTGGCCCCTGTGCCAGGGTGGAGTCTAGTGAGGGAGTGTTAAGGGGACAAAGAGGGCTGTAACTGTCATGGAGATAAGGCTGAGAGGGGGGTGGCGGGGAGGGAGGAGGGGGGGAGGCGGGCTGCTGGAGGTGGGGGGTGGGCATGCTCTCTGAGGAGGTGCCCGCTGAATACAGTGGAGGCAGCCTGTTAAGATCCAGGGAAAGGTGTTCCAGGCTGAGGAACAGCCCACAGTCTGTGCAAAGTCCTGGGGGCAGGAGGGGAGGGAGAGGCGGGGAGTGGAGGTCAAGGAGGGAGGGGGGGCCACGTCCTGGGGGGAGGGCAGCAGGAAGCCCCCGGGGTGTTGTGAGCTGGAAGAGATCCCTGTTTCCAAGGCGATCTCTGGCAGTCCAGTGACTGGGGGATGAAGCCCTGGGAGGGAGGGGACCAGCCCAGGTATGCGGTGTGTCTGGCCCAGGGGGAGGCTCCACGTGGCTCTCCTGAGCCTGGCCCAGTGGCGGTGACCTGTCCCCAGGACTGTACGTTAACAGACCTCTCAGCACGGGCCCACCCCCCTCCCCCACCTGCCAGGACCGTCCGTCTCTGCTGTGTCTCAAGGGTAATCTATGGTCGGCCTTCTCTCATCTGCTGTCCTGTGGGGGAGGGGGGCTGTCACTCCCGCCGTCACTCCTGTGGGTAAGGGGTGGGTCCTCACAATGGAAACCGCAGGCTGGAAGGCGGTTTCTCTCTGAGGGTCTAAACGCCCGGGTGTGGCCAGAAGACAGCCTGCCAGCCGGCCTCTGCCAGCCACAGGGCTACCTGGGAAGCCAGAGCCAGGCCCCGTGTCTGTCCCCAGCGATATGTTTATGCTCTGGCTCGGTGTCGTTTAGGTGTCCCGGGCTGACCCCACGACCAAGTCAGCAGTGGTGATTTGATGAGCCCCTGCGCGTGCGTGAGGCTCCGTGCCGAGCCCGGATCCCAGACACCGTGGGCCACAGGTGCAGCCTCATGGAGCTTAGTTTCCAGGGGGAGGGCAAGTGCCACCCATCGGTCATTGCAATCGTGATTAGTGCCAGATGGGCTGGGACAGGGGCCTGAGGTGGTCACAGAGGTCAGAAGAGCGCTCGGAGAAGGTGGCCTGTGAGCTGAGCCGTGGAGGGTACACAGCCTGATAAGGGGAGCATCTCCTGGGCAGCCCTGTGGAGGCAGAGGTCTCCAAGATGGGACTGTAGACACAGACCTGGGGCCAGGGGACCGTGGCCTCCATGTGGAGACTTGCCTTGGCCACTTTTTTTTTTTTTTTTTTTGATATCTCCCTCTGTTTGTTTCATTTGGGAGCCCGTGCTTTTAAGTGCACTTTTTATTAAAAAAATTTTTTTAATGCTTATTTGAGTGTGTGTGTGTGTGTGTGTGTGTGAGAGAGAGAGAGAGAGAGAGCATGAGTGGGGAAGGGACAGAGAGAGAGAGAGAGAGAGACAGAATCTGAAGCGGGCTCTAGGCTCCGAGCTGTCAGTACAGCGCCCAATGCGGGGCTTGAACTCGAGAATGGAGAGATCGTGACCTGAGCCAAAGTCAGACACTCAACTGACTGAGCCACCCGGGCGCTCCATTGCCTTGGCCACCTTTGAGGCCTGGGGTGGGGGTCTGTCTCTGCTGGTCCTTCCATGTGTATGTGGCCCCTTGAGGGAGCCACCCTGGGAGGCCTCACCCTTACCCCAGGCCTGCAGCTACCCCCCAAGTCCTCTTGGCGGGGGGGGGGCTTCTCAGGCAAAGAGTAAAACCTTCCAGGTGGTATTTCAATAAAGAGTGGGGTGGCCTGGGCCGGAAAGGGCCTGGGTCTGCTTCCCTTCCCGAGTCCTGCCCGGCCGGCAGACTCCGGCTCCGGTCTCTCCTCCCGTAACTGCACAATGGGGACCTGGCCAAACGGGTCTGTGGGATGAGGGTCCTCGAGTGGCCGTCCTGTGGTCACCTGGTGAAGCCAGCAGCACCCAAGGAGGCCGTGGTGGAGCCAGATGGGGAGATGTCCAGGCCCTGAAGGGAGGCTCTCCCAGCCTCCCCCTGCACACGAGGGGTGCAAACAAAACAAAATCTGTAGGAACGCCAGGATACCTGTGATGTATTCTCTGTGTTTCCTTCCTCCCGATTCCTCTTTGTTGTTTAATCGTCTCTACTTCATTGGGATAGGATTCATATACCATACAATTTACCCATTTAAACTATACAGTTCAGTCGTTTTTAGCGTATTCACAGAGCTGCAAAACCATTACCACAATCAATTCTAGAATGTTCCATCACCTCAAAAAGAAGCCCCGTACCCATCAACAGTCACTTCCTATTACCCTATTCCTCCAGCCCCTGGCAACCAATAATCTTCTTTCCTTCTCTATGCATTTGCCTGTTCTGGACATTTCATAGAAAGGTGATCAGATATAATGTGGTCTTTCGTTACAATTTTTTAAATGTTTTTATTTTATCTTTGAGAGAGACGGAGAGAGCGTGAGTGGGGGAGGGGCAGAGAGAAGGAGACACAGAATCCGAAGCAGGTTCCAGGCTCTGAGCTGCTGTCAGCACAGAGTCCTACGAGGGGCTCGAACTCACGGACCGTGAGATCGTGACCTGAGCCGAAGTCGGACACTCAACCAACTGAGCCACCGAGGTGCCCCTAGTTTTGATTGTTTTGATTAGATATCTGGCAGTGGAATTGCTGGGTCATATAGTAACTCTATATTTAACTTTTTTTTCCCCTATTGTTTTCTGTATTTAACTTTTTGAGGAACTGCAGACTGTTTTCCAAAGTGGCCGCACGATTCCACATTCCCAGCAGCAGTGTGTGAGGGCTCCAATTTCTCAACATCCTAACACTTGTTATTATCTCTTTTTTTATTATAGCCATCCTGGTGGGTAGGAAGTGGCATCTCACAGGAGTTGTGATTTTCACTTCCCTGAGAGCTGATGTTGAACATCTTTTCATGTGCTTATTGGCCATTTGTGCATCTTCTTTCGAGATATGTCTGTTCAGATACTTCACTCATTTTATTTATTTTTATGTTTCATTTATTTTTTGAGAGCAAGATAGAGCACGAGTGGCGGAGGGTCAGAGAGAGAGGGGGAGACACAGAATCTGAAGCAGGCTCCAGGCTCCAAGCTGTCAGCACAGAGCCCGACGCGGGGCTCGAACTCACAAACCGTGAGATCGTGACCTGAGCTGAAGTCGGCCACTTAACCCGCTGAGCCACCCAGGCACCTCACTTCACTCATTTTAAAATGAGGTTGTCTTTTTATTGTTGAGCTGTGAGAGTTCTTTATACATTCGTGATAAAGTCTCTTACCAGGTGTGATTTGCAAATATTTTCTCCCATCGTGTGGACTGTCTTTCCACTTTCTTGATGGTATTGTTTGCAACACAAAAATTTTAAATTTTGGTGAAATCTGGTTTATATACTTCTTTTGTTCCTTATGCTTTCAGAATGCATTTAAGAAGCCTTTGCCTAACTCAAGGACACAAAGACTCACTCCTGTGTTTTCTCCTAAGAGTTTTATAGTTTTAGCTGTTACAGTTAGGTGTATGATCCATCTTGATTTATTTGTTGAGTTATGAACACATCAAGTAACAAGATCTGGAGGTGGGTCTAACGTCTCTGTGATTTGGGAGATGAGTGTACATTCTATTCTGAGCTCTTTCCAACAATTGTAATGTGATGAAACAGTACCACGAATTCTATGAGTGTCAGAGTCACAGCCATTGCTAATACCACCTACATTCATAACTGAAGAAAATGCTGGATTTCAGCTAAAGGTTCATAATTATCCTCCCAGGTTCACAGTCCCCCTGAATTCTATCCACAGACTGCCAGCTAAGAACTCCTGGGATGGCTAAAATTCCTGCCTCAAGTCTCAGTTGTTTTTTTTTTTTAAAGGTTTATTTATTTTTGAGAGAGAGAGACAGAGAGAGACAGAGCATGAGCAGGGGAGGGGCAGAGAGAGAGGGAGACACGGAATCCAAAGCAGGCTCCGGGCTCTGAGCTGTCGGCACAGAGCCCAAAGCAGGGCTCGAACCCATGAACTGTGAAATCATGACCTGAGCCAAAGTCGGACGCGTAACCAACTGAGCCACCCAGGTGCCCCAAGTCTCAGTTTCTGAATAGTCTTGATGGGTTAAACCCTCCCAGGATTGGCTTCTGGGCTGTTTTCCTGCCACCCCAGCTCCAGTTCCCTTTGTCCTCTGCCTGGCTCTAGACTTGGGGAAGCTATCTCTCACCTAGCAGAATTTTCTAACAAGGCGAGGCTGCACAGCTGTGTGGCTGAGAAGTGCGGGATCCTCCACTGGCCGGATGACTTGACCCCTAGGTGCCTCAGTTTGCTTACCTGCAAGGCATGGAACCAGTCATAAGTGTGTTCACCTGATGGGCTTAGTGGGCTGATTGAATCAGTGCAGGATTTCAAGGCTGAGCACAGAACCGGGCACACAGGTACACCCTCAAGACGAGCTATTATCAGTAAGTCTTTCACAGGGGAGGGGGAGGGTGCTGTTTCCTCTGCTTACATATTCTTTCCTTGTTTTGCACCAGGTTAATGCCCAGTTATTTGTACCAAGAATCTTTAAGTTCTAACAGAAACTCAAAATACTCAACCTAAAAAAAATTTTTTTTATTGAAAAAAGTTTTTTTTTGTTTTTTTTTTTTTTTTACTGTTTATTTTTTGAGAGAGAGAGAGAGACAGCGCAAGCAGGGGAGGGGCAGAGAGAGAGGGAGACACAGAATCTGAAGCAGGCTCCAGGCTCTGAGCTGTCAGCACAGAGCCCGATGCAGGGCTTGAACTCACAGACGGCGAGATCATGATCTGAACTGAAGTCAGACACTTAACTAAGCCACGCAGGTGCCCCCAAATGCTCAACTTTAAAGGGCAGCATTTTAGGCCTGGTTGATAGGGTGTAGGGAGGAGAAGAATTCAAAACTTCCCATCAGGCCTCAGCTCTCCTCTTCCCACAGGCTGGTTGGGGAGGGGTTGCTCCCTTGAGCAGGGCCTAGACTAGCCCGGGCCACGTACCACAGGGCACCTGAGCACAAGTCCTGGGAACCTGGCCCACCTGCTCCAATCAAGGTCCTCTCCGAGAGGCTCCAAGCTTTTCTGGGCCTTAGAGACAGGCTTTTTCCTAAGAGGGTCCGAAAAAGTTCTGGAAAGGGCAGTGATTGGCCTGGCTCAGTCATGTGCCAATGCCTGAGGCACTCACCGCAGCCAAGGGGCTGGGGAGGTCTGATTAGCCAGGCCTGGGTCACGTGCTTGTCAGGTTCTTCCCCCTGCCCCCCTCCCCACCAGCCAAACTCCTGAAGGAGGATGTTGGGGAGGAGCTTATGCTGGGGAGATGCCGGGCTGATAAAATTCAAAGGCCTTCCCCCTCTTGTAGGGCTTGTATCAAGTGTTGGTCAGACCTCTCTCTTGTTTCAGGAAACTTCCCCTCACCGGGATTGACTCCTGCTCTGTGCACCAACAGCACTCTGTATCCTCTATCATCCACTTTTCACTCAACACATTTTTAATGAGCACCTGCTATGCATCATGCACAGAGCCTGGAACCAGGGAGGGGATGGAGGTTGCAAGGGGACCGGAAGGGAGTGGCCTGTGGGGTAGGAGAACCAGGCATCCTGAGGTCTAGAAAGGTCAGGGAGTTTCCAGAAGATGGAGTAGTGGACTCAGGTGCTGTGGAAGAAGAGCTCAGGGAAACCAGTAAATGATTGCTGGCTTCAGCAGCCTGGAGGTTGTGAGTGACCTCAGCAAGAATTAAGAGTAGGGACACAGCCTTCCTAGGGTGGGGTAAGGAAAGACTAGGAAGGAAGGAAGGGGGTGGAGAAGGCAGGTATAGACACATCTTTGCAGGTTTCTGTGGGGTTAGTAAAGAAATGGGGAGGAGGTTCATGGGACTTGGGAGCAAGGGAGTTATTCCCTTTCTTTGGAAAATGCTGACTCAGGGGAAAGAGAGAGCTTGAGGGCACAGGAGACCAGCAAGGGGAGGGCAGTGGGAAGTGGGTGCCTGAGATCAAGATCACAGTGGGAGAGACTAAAGCGGAGGCGGGGGGGCCGGCGGCGGGGGTGTGTGTGGCAGGTGGGGACTTGGGCCAGTCTGGAGGCCAGAAGAGGAGAGAGATGCCATTTGATGGCCTCCGATTTCTCGCTGAAGAATAAGGAGAGGTTATTGGCTCCGAGTGAGGGCGGAGAGCAGAGGAGCTGTGGGAGGTATAAGGAAAGGAGAGAAGGTGGGGATATACGGGTCTCAGAGAGTGGGAGAGAGTGTCACTGAAAAACATGGTCGGGCTGCTGACTGTGTGGCGGGTCAGTTTGAAGTCTGAGGTCACAAATTCCCAATCACAAGAGTTGTGTGGATATCCCACACAATAGGTAGGGGCAGGAAGGGGCTTTTCATAAAGTTGCAGGGTTCCCTACGGTGGAGGAAGATCAGGGCCAGGGAGGTGGACTCTATAAAAATCCATTAGGCCAGGAAGTAGTTAACTATTATCTGTGTTTTTCAGATGAGGAAGCTGGGAGGGTCAAGGTCAGTATGGTATCCATGTGGCTTTGGGTTCAAACTAAAAAGGGGCCTGGCATATGTTGAAGTAACTTAGGTGTTAATATTTGTTGAAAAAAGTGAATGGTTGGATAGTCCAAAGATGTAACCACAGCCAGGAAGTAGCCCAACCTTGGGGTTTGGTGGGTGGCACTCATGACCTGTGTCATGCTGTCCTTGCTGCCCTAATAAATGACTCAATATCACCTTTGCGCTGTTGTAGGCTAATCATTCCAGGGTCTGATGGTAGAACTTCATAGGACACCAAGTGAGCAGGGCAGAGTGGTGTTAACCTCATTCCTTACACAGTGCTCACCTCCAGATGAGTCACAGAGGCCCTCAGCCAGGTGGCCCAGCCCCAGAATGCCTCCTCTGGTTCCTAACCCTGGGTTTTGCCGTCTGGACCCTACCCAGGCCAGCTGGTGGAGGAGTATCCCAAGGGCACACATCTGTACCGCCTGGGGCGCTCCAATGAGAGGGGCATCCTTTTAAGGGGAGTCCTGGAGATGAGACCCTGAACTTGGTGCCAGCCGGCTCCTCCTCCTCCGGGAGGGCTCCTAGCCATCGAGGCAGAAGTGATCGTGGTCACATCATTGAAGTTAATAATGATGGTTCATCCTGCATAAAATGTGTTAGAGAACACTGTGCTTATTAAGGTTTTAAAACCATAAAACTCCAGATTTCTCCCTGTAGCTATTTATATCTTGAGCTGGTGTAAACTGTCCCCTTATAAAGCTCAGGTTTGAAGCAACTTAAAAGTAACTTAAAAGCTATCCGTTGCATTAAAAAAATTATTTATAGACCTTCTCTTGTTTCCTAATTATGCAGGAGCAGCGCGCTGTTTGGGGGGGGCGGGTGGTGGAGGTGGGACTACGAGGACTTCCAGGGGAGTCCCACGCTCCCCCCAAACCCCCATCCAGCGGTAAAGCAGCCCCCGGGCTCGTGGGTGATCACACTTCAGGCAGGGATGTCTCGAGCTGGGTCGTGCTCTCCCTTGCTGGGTGCTCGGCGTGGATCAGGGGAGGCAGGGCAGGCAGCAGATCCGGAAAAGTGGCTCTTGCCTGGGAGGAAGTTGACCCTCCTCCACTACCAAGGGCTTGGGATGAAAATAGCTTCTTCCTCTTTACCCTTCCTGGCCCCAGCCCATTTCTATAAGTCCTCCTCCCCATTTCTGTAAGTGTCCCCTCCCGCAGGGACGATTCGGTCTCTTCACTGAGGACTAACAGGCCCTCAACGATGGCAAGGGACCCGGGACCCGGACTTTGCGTCCGGGCAGAGGCCGCTCGGGACCCTCCCTCCGGGCCCCTTGGACGCGGCGCGCCAGCGACTGGGGCAATTGCGGCGACTTCCAACCTCCCCCAACCCAATTAGCAGAAGCCTCCACAAATACTCTGAGCACAACCCCCACCCCCCCACCCCGCTGTTTCCTTTCCCTTCGGGAGACTGTCACCTGGGAACCCTGTCCCCTGCAACGGGGACCCGCGGCGCTGAGCCGCCGCCAAATCCCTTGGGAAAGGTGGGGGCGCAATTAGTTTCTTCCAATTAGTTTCCCCTCTTTGTATAGAACCCATTCAAACTGTGGATGTAATCCTCCGCGCGAAGGGGAAAATAGTCCCGACCTTGCATTCAATTTCTGTTCTCGTGTCGCGCATATTTTACTTTTTGAAGCCAGCTGGACTCTCAGAGGGGCCCTTCGCGGAATGTGGGGGCCGAGGCTGCCGGTGGTGCGCGCAGGTGAGGGGGTGGGGGCCGTAGCAGAGGGAGGGGGCGGGGAGGGCAGCTAACTCCTCGCTATTGCCTAGAGAGATGGATCATGGGGCGTAGAGAGATTGCAAACCTCAAACCACGTACAGCGGGCGATACGCGTCAACCGAACCTGACCAACGGAAGCCCGGAGCCTCCCCCTCCCCGCGCTCCCGCCCCCGTCCCTTGGACAGACGGGCTCGCCGAGCCAACCGCGCTGCCGCTCGCCGTCCGAATCCCACACAAGCCAATGGGAGCGCGCGGGGGGGGCGGAGCCAGCCCGCGTCGGGTTGGGCTGCGCGCGGCTTCCCCCCCACCCCCGGCTCGCCCCAGGCCCCGCCCCCCCCCCCCCCCCCCCGCCCAGCCCGCTCGCGGCTCCCGGAGTAGTTAGTGCCAGTGAAGTGCGGGCGGCGATGAGAGCGAAAGTTGCGCTCGGCTCGGCGCTGGGGGCTTGAAGCCGCACCGCGCTCCGCCCGCCCGGCCACCCCCGGCTCCGACTCGCGCCCGCGGGTTCCCGCCGCGCCCGCCCGGCCCCGCGCCTGCCCGCGCTCCTCACCCCCCCCCGCCCGGCGCCCCCTCCTCAGGAGCCGCGGGGCCCCGCCACTTTCGCCCGGCCCCGGCCCCCGCCGATGCCGGCCATGGTGGAGAAGGGCCCCGAGGTCTCAGGGAAGCGGAGAGGGAGGAACAACGCGGCCAGCTCGGCCGCCTCGGCCGCCGCCGCCTCCGCCGCCGCCGCCTCGGCCGCCGCC
>NW_026057582.1:2623511-2664397 GCF_023721935.1 Panthera uncia | reverse complement strand
CGCCGCCGCCTCGGCCACCGCCTCCGCCTCGGCCGCCGCCGCCGCCGCCGCCTCCGCCTCGGCCGCCGCCTCGGCCGCCGCCGCCCCCAATAATGGGCAGAATAAAAGTTTGGCGGCGGCGGCGCCCAATGGTAACAGCAGCAGCAACTCCTGGGAGGAAGGCAGCTCGGGCTCGTCCAGCGACGAGGAGCACGGTAGGTGGCAGCCGCCCCGCGCCGCCCCCGCGCCCGCCCGCCCGCCCGCGCTGACCGCGGTGCTCTGCTTCCCCGCAGGTGGCGGCGGCATGCGGGTCGGACCCCAGTACCAGGCGGTGGTGCCCGACTTCGACCCCGGTGAGTAGCGCCCCCGGGCCCCGCGACCCGAGGGGGCGGGGGCCCCCGGACAACTTTCTTTTTGTGTGTGTTCGCCCTGCTGTCCGCGGGGAGAACAGCAGGGCGAGGACGGGGAGGGGAGCACACACCCGAGCGTGGTCCGCGAGCGCGCCCCGCGCCCCGGGGAGGCTCAAGTCGCCCCCCGGTCGGGTCGCTGCCGCCTGGCCCGCTGCGCCCCCGAGGAGCGGGGCGGCGTCGGCCCGGGGGGTCCCGGGGTCCCGGCCGGCCGCGCCTCGGCCGGGGGTAGGGGTGGCGGCGCCGGAGAGTTAGCGTGCTGCGAGCGCCCCGGACTCGGGACGCCCTCCGACCCCTCTCTGCCCTGCCAAATGTCGCAGCACTTGCCTTTTTCTCTTCCTGCTGGCCCCCGGGCTTCTGCGTGCCCCTGCCTCCCCTCCCAGCCTGGGGCGAGGGGGGAGTAGAGAAACGACCCCCCCTCCCCCCAATTCAGTTAAGAAGTGTGAGCTTCCCAGAGGGCGCCTGCCCGGGGAAGAGAGGCTTGCTCGTGGCAGTTCGATTTTAGGACCTATTTGTAAACGTCCGTGTGTTTCCTTTTTTGTTTTGTTTTGTTTTTCTTGAAGGAAGGGGTTGTGAAAAGAATAGAACCCTGGGAAGCTTTAGCCTAACGAATTATTTCCACCTCCAAGAGATCCCTCCACCCTAGAATGGAACATTTACTTTCCTTGCTGCTGTTCTGCGTGGAAGCAAATTTAAAGTGGTACCAGAAAAAATCTAATCAGACAAAGGAATTCGTCAGATTTTAGTGCGTGAGATTCTAGCCCGGCTCTCCATGAGACTGTTCTTTAAAGATTGTTGGCATGGAAGATGTTCGAAAGGACATGGGTTTTATGCAATAAAATTCGAAAGAATCTTGCACAAGTGGAGCTAACAGGCTTTCTGGTTGGAGGGCTTTAGAGCAGAAGGGTATCTAGGTTATACCACTAGTTTATTTGAGAAAATAAATGCATAACTGCCTTTCCTTGGAAACAAGACTGCAGAAAATTGCAAGGATCTAGTCCTTGAGAAAGGAGATCGCTCTTGAGCTGTTATTAAGGTACTAAACTCTGGGCGTTCTTTGAAGTGAAAATACACAGGGATCCCTGAGTGAGCTTTTGGGCACTCTGGGAATAAATGACCTTGCCCATATTTGCTTTCTAAATTTTAGTCTGTTGATTTAAATCGCTTACATTTATGTAGTCTTAACACCCAGGTTTGTGTTCCTTTTTAATTCGTGTTAGTCTTTTTGATCGGTTCCCCTTCCCCCACATCTTCCTTTTTTGGTAGTGACTTCTCATTGACAAGAGTGACAGATAGAACTGGGAGACCAGGCTTTTTCTCTTGTGTGCATGCCTTCTCCATTCCTAGGTTGGCCACCAGGGGAAGCATGCTGTTTTTTGGTTACAGTTGACCCTATCTTCATTTTGTAGGTCAAGTCCATCTTTGTTTTAATACACAGAACATAAAGCATAGGTTGTCACCAAGTTTCTCACATAGATTAAAAAAAAAAAATCAACTTGCCACGGATCTTTTAGTAAGTTGGTCGATTTTTAGTACGTTTTGGTTATGTTGGTTTTGAGAGCTTTACTTAAGTATGTTGGATGTGACTAAGGAAATGGCAACAACAGGAATTAGATTTCTGATCTTCTTCTAAGTTTCGATGTCAGTAGTGAGCCTGGCTTTGGGTTTGTTCTTTTCTTTGAAATGGCAGATACAGTAGGATCCTTTCTTGAGCTGCCCTTGTATTTTTCATGGAATAGGTACCAGCATGCATTTGCTAGAGACCTGCCACTCTAAAAGTGAAACATTGTAAATGTTCTGCATAGTCTGACTGCCAATGGGTTGGGTTGTGGCATTAACATTTACAGATTGCCTATTTTGTGTTGTTTTAAGCTGGAAAGGAATCTGACTGGTATGAAATAGTTTTAAGCCCTCTTTTGCCAGTCTGAGCAGCAGGACAGATTCATAGATGTGGCTGAAAATTGTGGGACCTTATTGTTTCTTAGTGAGTTTTTTCAACGTGTTCTTATATGGAACTTAAAATCTAAGGGGAGAGGAGACTTCCATTTTGGAGTAGAAGTGGTACACCATATTTGTCTCCTAGCCACCTCCCCCCCCCCCCCAAAATGTTTTTAGGTCTTTAGACTGAACAGTTCTTTCCATGAGTGTAAACTAGGAGTAATATGGAATTGAGATTGGGATTGTTAGTGCTTGTCCTTTCTCCCTGCCTGAGTTTGGAATGCATTTTTTTTTAAACCAGAATTTTGAACAAGTGAGTGTGAAACTCTTCAGAGAGCCCTTTTTTCTTTCCTTTCTTTTTTTTTTTTAACTGTCTCTGATGAGTTGGAGTCCACTGTGAGTGGAAGAAGTTGATTTTAATTTTTTTTTTAAGTCAGGTTTTATTTACCCATATTATCCCAAATTGAGCCTATTTAGCTTTAAAAGCAAATGGTCGAAGCTGGGAACATCTGATACTCCCTGCATAGTCCAAAGAAGATCCATTTCTGTCATCCTTTACAAAATAGTGACTGAAACGGATGGGGCTCTGTAGCCCTAAAATCCTCATTAGGTTTTCATAATCAAATTAAGACCCAGACTAGATTAGTGGCCTGTGGCATAGCTTGGCAATTTAAAATACCATCTATGTTTACAATGATAGGAGCAATTTTATCAATTAGTTTTGAAAACAGAGACCAGAATGTAGTTCTACATCTTTAACTTAGGCTTTGTTCCCACGTATGGCGTCCAGATTGTCTTTCCATACCCCATGCCGTTGTGTATGTTGTCATTGGTGTCTTAGAATTTGGTAATCGTAGAATAGAGTAAGAAGGAGGAATGCTTATTCTGTCCTACTTCTGGTAAGTTATTTCCTATATGTACTTGCAAAGCGTAATTTAATTTCAAATGAGTAGTGTTTTTCTATATAAAGATGTGAATGTTTTCCATGATCTTACTGGTATGCATGCAAGGCAGGAATCTGTAGCCTATATATTTCTACCACTGTTTGGCATTCTAGCTAGAGAAACACAGTGACAGGATTTTAAGGTTGACTCAAGTTCTTTGTTTTCTGAAGCATGTGTTTTTATGTCAACTTTCATCCTGTGTTGGTTTTCAGTATCACAGTTCACTGATACTAAAATTATGACTCTTAAAGAAGAAGTTGTTATTGGTAAATATTTTTGAGATAATAGTCCTTTAAAAAAGCAACCTGTATTTGTACATTGAATCCAGTTTCATCAGATTTGAAATTTTGGGTTGTCATTGGCTCAGCTTGTCACTTCAGAGTTGATTTCTCTTAGTAAAATGCGTTAATGCTTTAATGTGGAATAATTTTGCTGAACAGGGGGTCTTGGCCTGTTTTTTGTTTCTTTTTACTGCTGGTTCTGTGTTTGTCCTTGACCACATTATTTTCTATGCTTTAGTTTCATTGTAAAAATCAACTCTATAGATATTCTTAAATTCACAAGTTATGGTGATTGTATTGTGATTTAGACATACTTTGAGGCAGTGTTCACTCAAATGAGAGGTTAGGGTAATGATAAATGGTGTGAGATCAACTTTGTTAAGTAGTGTGGTGGGGAGACGCCTAAATCTAGTTGTCAGGAGATTGAATGCCCTATCTCTGTGACTAAGCAGGTGGTAAAAAGTGGAGCTGGTCATTTTATCTTCAGGAACCTCGGTTTCCTCCGTCATGAATCAGGGGTTCTTTGCATCCCTAATGGTCTAGGATTGTATCAGTTATAGTCCTCTTTGTAATTTCATGTTTCTTTCAGAAGCAGTGTAGGGTAGACAGCTTGGGCGGTGAGAATTGTCAGACCTGGGTTTGGGTCCTGGCAGTGTCTCTTGCCAGCTCCGTATTGACCCTGGGCAAGTTCCTTCACTTTTTTTCTTTTTTTTAAGTTTATTTATTTTGAGAGAGAGAGAGAGGGAGAGAGAGAGAGAGTGAGTGTGCGTGGGTGCATGCGAGCTCGGAGGGGCAGAGAGAGACGGAAAGAGAGAGAATCCCAAACAGACTCCTCTCTGTGAGTGTGGAGCCCGACTTGGGACTCGAACTCAGGAATCATGAGATCGTGACCTGAGCTGAAAGCAGGAGTTGATGGCTCCACTGACTGAGCCACCCAGGCGCCCCAGGTTACTTGAGTTTGCCTTCATCTGTAAAACAGAGAATAGAACTTTCTTCGTCAAGAGAAGGAATTACCTTACACATGTGAAATGCCTAGCACCGTGCCTGACGCACAGTGAAATGCTAAGTAAACATCTCCTGGTGTCCTTATTTTAATTGTCATCCATGTGACTGGGGTTGCCAACCAGTGGTCCTTGCATTACCTGCTTTACTTGGAGGGAAGACCGGGTTATGATGAAAACATTGACTTGAATGCAAGTTGTGCGCTGAGATACTTGAAGATGATTGTTTTTGAGTCACATGTATTTGCTACGATTTAGGGATATAAAGATAGAGAAGGAGTCCAAAGCATTTGTAGAGCAGAAAAGAATACTGAGGACCAGAGAGTATAGGTAATTCAGGTCAGGTTTCTAGATTGTACTAAAGATACCTTGAATCCGTCCCCAGGCCAGGAGAGGTACACATTAACTAGGTTCTGAGCCAGGGAGTTTTTACTCTAAACTTCCAGGTCCTTGTCTCTGAGAGTTAGTGTTTTCAAGGTGGCGTTCTTTTACCACGGTACTCCCTTCCTGGGGTGATGACTGTCATTCAGAGGTTAGCTGGTTGAAGCTCACCACAACATAGTTGTTTTAAAATCAGTGTTAATTTGTACTGAAGAAATCTCGGCTTACTTTTAGAAAGCCATTTTCCTTGGTATTATAAGGTTTTGCAGGGCAGTTGAGTTGAAAAAGTCTGAAGTCTTTGGAGATGAAATATCAAAGTTGTATCCAAGTTACTGTATTTTTCCCCAGGTTGTCGTCTGTTGTTTTCTTCTTTACATCATAGGTTGTTGTAATGAATTTATGGTTTAGCTCTCATTTCTGAGCTTTTCTTCAGAGGTTCCATGAATGTTGTAAAAAGAAATAGGCTTGTTTGTCACCTACTCTGATGGAAAACAATGATCCTTGTTCAGGTGTATGTTTTAAGTTTGTATTTCTATTTAAAACAGAACTTTAAATCACTTTCTGGGAGAGGAATCTCTGTACCAGCGTAGTAAAAGTCTGAGTAAGGAACGGCTTGGGGATGGAACACTGATTTCGTCATTTGGACTGAGTTAATTTTCCCTGCAGCTTCAAAGAGCAGTTGTGGAAAGTAGGGTTATAGTTGCAGTGTAACAGTTTCTTCTGTTTTGTGTTTTGAACGTTTCATTAATACATCTTGGGGCGTGCGGGTGGCTCAGTCAGTTAAGTGTCCAACTTTGGCTCATGGGCTCAGGTCACGATCTCGCGGTTTGTGAGTTCGAGCCCCGCGTTGGGCTCTGTGCTGACAGCTGGGAGCCTGGAGCCTGCTTCGGATTCTGTGTCTCCATTCTCTCTGTTCCTCCCCCACTCGCTCTCTGTCTGTCTCTCTCTCTTAAAAATAAACAAACATTAAAAAAATTAAAAAAAATACATCTTATCTAATGTGTTGAGTTTCATAAGAGTTTCCTTTGTTGAATTTTAAAAATGGAATATTTTGAAGTTGATTTAAAAAGCATTCTCCTAAAATGTTTGAGAGAAATCCATATTTTAGAATGACATTAGGATGTCATTTAAATGAGATGTTAACAGTGAGCCCTAAAACTCCTGTTTTCATATTAGGCAAATTCTTTAAAGATGTGGGTTTTAGTAAAAATTTCATACTAGACATAATTTTTGAAGTTTTTGGATTTTCCCTCCCTCAAAGTAATGAGAGTAAAAATTAAAATGTCCATCTAACCCAGCCTTCCTTTGTCCTAGATAAGGAAAATAGGGGCTGGAGAGATAAAGTGACTTATATTTGTCTTTCAGTACCTAACCATTGAAAGTACTACAAGGTAGACTGGAGACCATATGAGGTCAGAACTTCAGCCTTGTGTTATTTTAGATGTTTTAAAGCCTTGTTACTGGGTATGGCAATTGGGAACAGTGATATGTGTTTATAATTTTAGAACCAGAAGTAACAGTTAAGCTTTTAACAAATTGAAGTGACTGGATAGTTATTATGCATAATTTGAATATCTTTGATTATTACCATAGGATAGGACAGAATTATAACGATAGAGTTATTTTTAAAAAAAAATAAACATTGAGATAGAACAGGAAATAATACACGTCCCCACCACTGTGATTAATACTTTATATATTAGGCTGTATTTGCGTCAGGTGCAGCTAAAGGCTAATTCTTCCCCTCCCTCCACTAATTCGAAGTTGATTTACGTTTTTCCTGTGATAGTTCATTTGCTTCCTCTGAGAAGCAGATGCTAAGCTAGGATTAGATTTGCAAGAGATTCGTAGGGGTAAATGCCTGTGAAGGATAAAGAGGAGAGGAAGGTTAGGTGGCAAAAGCCCCTCAGACTGGATGTAGGTGCGACAGCCCTGAAGGAAAACAGAAAGCACAGTGATGGATGGTTGGATCCCGGCGCCCGAGGCTGGGATCCAGCTTGGAGAAAGCCTCAGCCGCAGCAGATTGCTTGTTGGAGGAGCCCATTGGGCAGGGGTGGCCCTGCTCTGGAGTGTCGGCTGGGTTCGGGCATTGGCCTGGCGCTGGTGTGTATGCTGCAGTGGGTCCCAGAGGTGCCAGGCCGATGGGACTGCCAGCTAATGAAACATCTCTCAGCACTTCTCTCTCGAAGGGAAATCGGAGCGGCCGGCTCTCGAGGCCTTCAGAATTCCCGTGCATGTTTTTGTACGTTAATACATACTTAGGGATGATAAGCAATATGTTTTGTTACTGTCAGAGTCTTTTTGTAAGTGGAATTATTTTGTGTATTCATTTGCTTTGATGCTTTCCAAACAAGTACATGTCCACTAACGAGGCACCTAAGTTCCTTTTCACCCAATCTTCACTATCAGGTTAGATTTATTAACTTTTTGCAGTGCTATCCTTTTGTGGTTTATGTTGGCATTTTTTAAAACGTCTTTTTATATGTTCTTTGGCTACTTGAGTTCCTCCCATGGATGTGTCTTTTGCTGTTTTCTGTAGAGTGTTGGTCTTTTTCTTATTGATTTGTGTGAGCTCTTTATATTTGGTACTAATCCTTTGTTAGGGTTGCGGGTTGATTGAGTTTCTTTGATTAGGAAGGAATAAAAATAATGTTCCCGATTGGATATATTTCTGCCGAGAGCCTGGCCTTGGTATATAGTCCCTGGAATTATTATCACCAGGACCCTTGACTTAGAAGATGAATGTCACTGAGACTTGACGCACCTTCATTTGTTTTGTTTCAGTGTTAGATCATTTTGGTGTGCTAACTTATCAACTGCTTGACCCAAATTACAGTGCCAGGTGATTTGAAAGCTTCTGATTTAATTTCTGTCCAACATGTGGTTATGTTAGCATGTTAGAGGTTAAAGTTATGGCTTTAGTTCCTATAACAGAAGTTGAGTTTCTTACCAATGGGTATGGTGCTACATTTATCTGTCCAATGGATTTGCCACTAATTAAAAGGGAATGGGTGAGTGTGTGGATGGGGAGGTAAAACTTGTCATCACTAACAGAAAACCTCCAAAGGAATGATCTGTCAGTGCCAGGTGAAGACAGTGCTCATTCTGTGTCAGTCTGGTTTGAACACTTAGTATTTATTGTTTTAATGTTTATTATTTTTTAATGTTTATTTATTTTTGAGAGACAGAGCGTGAGCAGGGAAGGGGCAGAGAGGGAGACACAGAATCTGAAGCAGGCTCTAGGCTCTGAGCTGTCAGCACAGAGCCCAACATGGGGCTTGAACCCACGAACCGTGAAATCATGACCTGAGCCGAAGTCAGATGCTCAACCAACTGAGCCACTCAGTTGCCCTGAACGCTTAGTATTTATTAAATAATTTTAAATATGACAGTCACAACGATCATATAAGGTAACGTTATTATTCCCATTTTCCAGATGAGGAAATAGAGGCTTTTTGTTCTGGTTCAACCTAATAAGTTGCCCAAGGTAGTGCATTCATTCTAAGATGCCCTTAGTTGTAAGATGCACCATTACTTACTTATTTATTTTTCTTTTTTGTCTTGGTGTTTCGTTTGTTTATTTATTTATTTACATCCGAGTTAGTTAGCATATTGTGCAATAATGATTTCAGGAGTAGATTCCAGTGATTCATCCCCTATTATAACACCCAGTGCTCATCCCTACAGGTGTCTTCCTCAATGCCCCTTACCCATTTAGCCCATCCCCCTTCCACAACCCCTCCAGTAACCCTCTGTTCTCTGTCTTTAAGAGTCTCTTATGTTTTGTCCCCCTCCTTGTTTTTATATTATTTTTGCTTCCCTTCCCTTGTGTTCATCTGTTTTGCATCTCAAAGGCTTCATATGAGTGAAGGCATATGGTATTTGTCTTTCTCTAATTTCGCTCAGCATAATACCTTCCAGTTCCATCCACGTAGTTGCAGATGGCAAGATTTCCTTCTTTATGATTGCCGAGTAATACTCCCTTGTATCTATATCCCACATCTTCTTTATCCATTCATGCATCGATGGACATTTGGGCTCTTTCCAGACTTTGGCTACTGTCGATAGGGCTGCTCTAAACATGGGGGTGCGTGTGCCCCTTCGAAACAGCACAGCTGTATGCCTTGGATAAATACCTAGTAGTGCAACTGCTGGGCTGTAGGGTAGTTCTGTTTTTAATGCAACATCATTTTATATATCACTAAGAAAGGAAAAACTCCAAGATACCATTAATTGTTAAGTTGGAGTCAGATTTCAACCTGCTGTATTTCAGGGAGAGTCAGCCAGAAATCCTTTTTAAGAGAAACACTTAGGGGCATCTGAGTGGCTCAATTGGTTAAATGTCTTACTCTTGACCTCAGCTCAGGTCATGATCTCAGGGTGCTCAGTTCAGGCCCTACATTGGGTTCCGCATTGGGCTCCATGCTTAAAATACTTAAAAAGAAACATTTAAAGATAGAAGTAGTGCTTTATTGGGTCAGTTGGTTGGTTGTTTCCATGTGCTCCCAGGTGTTCTGGAGTTTTCTGTTTATGGTTGCCAGAATCTGCTTCGTGCCCAATTATATTCCTCTTCTTCCTGGCAGTGAAAACACAGATTGGTTTGGTTGATTGGCGCAGATTGGAGTGAGTTGCTTTACTACTGCATGTATGTTGAAATAGTCTTCAGAGCTTAAAATACAATTACAGGGGTTTTTGGAGGGGAGTGATTTCTTAAGATTATATGATTTAAGGTTATAATGGATAATGTTAGTTTAGCCACCCTTCAGTTTAACAGATATGAGAGTAATATTTAAATATCAACTATCCCGTCTCCACCCCCAGTCCCACCCAATATATTTTTTTACAGGTTCACATTGAACTTGAGCTGTGGAATAAATTTAAGAACCATGTCTTGAATAAGGTGTGAAATGATAAATTAAAATATCTGAGAGAGTATTTTTAAAAAACCCTTGATTTCACCCGTACCAACTACCTGGTTAGTATTGTTCAGCAACTAATCCCTTCCTTGTATATTATTACCGTCCTCCTTCCCCTGTGCAAAAACAAACAAACAAACAAAAAACCCTAAACCAAACTAACCCTGTCCCACCTCCATCCAAGGTATATATTCCTTGGTGTTACTAGTTTTGTTCTATTTTTCAGAGACCAGAGTATAAAGAAAATTGCAAGCCTTTTCCTGATTGACTCAAATGTGAGTTGTGCCGTGTTTGATTTTATCATAGTGTAATTTAATTAAGGACTAGTTTTTGTCTGCCTAGAACCTCAAGGCTTCCTTTGTACTTAAACTGAGGGCACTTAGGTGAGTCTTTGCTCCTAAAGTTGAACTGTGCTATTCTTCAGTTTCATCTAGTGGCCAGGAAAGACTGCTTGACGGCCTGTGTCTGAAAAGGTAAATTAAAATTTGGGGGTTACCTAAACATTAACGTTGACCTGAACTAAGGGTATTTCTGTGCTGTTTTACGCACACACACATGCACCCCTCTCACGGAAGGTTACGTGCCTTTACCTCTGCTGGCGTGGGGCTCGTTCTGCTCTCAGAATTAGCGCGGACGCAGAAGGTAGGGATAGCAGAGTAGAGGGAGTAGTTAGTGTGGTCTTAATACCGTAGAGTTTTCTGGGAGCTTCTGCTTTCATAGAGGGCAGCGACATAGTTCTTTGAGCCACCAGTTCAGGTTTAAATACTTTAAGGCTCGGGGTCCTTGGGTGGCTCAGTCCTTTGAGTGTCCGACTCTTGATTTTAGATCGGGTCGTCATCTCAGGATTCGTTGGATTGAGCTCTGTGTCAGGCTCTGCACAGGGTGTGGAGCCTTCTTGGAATTCTTTCTCTCTCTCTCTCTCTGCCCCTCTCCTGCTCATGTTCTCTCTCTCAAAATAAATAAATAAACTTAAAAAAAATTTTTTTAAGGCTCATCTTCTGCTAACTTGTCACAGCTGGATGTGGTTCTGAGTTTAGTACGAACATGTTCTTGATGTGGCTGGTGTTCCTTGAATAGGCATTTTGTAATGCACATTTAATAACTAAGCAGCAGGCTCAGTCATTTAAGAAATGGAAACCCAAGGAAAAATGAATTTTTAGATTACATGTAGAAGCTGATTTTCCCTATTTTTTGTGCTCTCGTTATAATGAATTTATGTAAATTAGAGGTGCACATCTTGCTTAAATACATTAATTTTTTTTGTTTGTTTTAAGTTTTATTTGTTTAAGTAATCTCCACACCCAACATGGGGCTTGAACTCATGACCCTGAGATCAAGAGTCATATCCTCTTCCAACTGAGCCAGCCAGGCACCTCCCAATTTTTTTATCAAGGTGAGATTCACATAACATATACAGTTAACCATTTTATCTTATTATTTTTTAACATTTATTTTTGAGGGAGAGGGAGTGCCAGCAGAAGAGGGGTAGAGAGAGAGAGAGACAGAATCTGAAGCAGGCTCCACGCTGTCAGCACAGAGCCTGATGCAGAGCTAAATTCAAGAACTGAGATCATCACCTGAGCCAAAGTTGGACACTTAACTAACTGAGCCACCCAGGCACCCCTAAAATTAACTGTTTTAAAGCGAACAATTTATTGGCATTTAGTACATTCACATTGTTGTGCAACCACCACCCCGTCTAGTTCCAAAACACCCCTAAAAGGAAATGTCATCCCCGTTAGGGAGTTACTTCTCATTCCCCACTGTCCCCAGTCCCTCATACATTGCTGGCAGGATACAGAGGGTCACCTAATCCTTCCTGTGGTGGAGAGTGGGGGGATTAAAGGAACCAGGAAGTTTTAGGCGAAATGCTCCTTTGAGCCAAGCTTTAAAAAATAGTTTTTTTAGGGGCGCCTGGGTGGCTCAGTCAGTTAAGCATCTGACTCTTGATCTCTGCTCAGGTTATGATCTCACAGTTCATGAGTTTGAGCTCCACACTGTTAGTGTGGAGCTTGCTTGAGATTCTCTCTCTCCCTCTTTCTCTGTCCTTCTTCTCGTGTGCGCTCTCTCTCACTCAGAATAAAAAAAAAAAAAAAAAAGGTTTTTTCAGGAGTGCCTGGCTGGCTTAGTTGGTAGAGCATGTGCTTGATCTTGGGGTCATGAGTTTGAGTCCCACATTGGGCATAGAGCCTACTTAAAAAAAGAAAGGTTTTCAGTGTTTATAATTTTATGGTGTTTATTAATTTAAAAATTAATAATATATGTAAGCTATAAATATTAAATTATTTTGAAAATTCTAATCTTAAAAATTTCAGTATAGATTTTCTTTTTGTCTTGAGCTGCCCAATAACGGAGCCACTACTATATGAAAATATTTAAATTTAAATTTGTTAAAATTAGATAAGGGGCTCCTGGATGGCTCAGTTGATAGATCATGTGACTCTTGATTTTGGGGTCATGAATTCAAGCCCCACGTTAGGCACAGAGATTAGTTAAAAAGAACAAAACAACCTAAATAAAATAAAAAATTCTGTTCTGTCACACTAGCCACAATTCAAGTGCTCTGTAGCACTGTGTACTTGCTGGCTGCCATATTGGATAGTGCAGAACAGAACATTTCTGTTACTCCAGGAAATTCTATGGGACGGCATTGATCTAGAGATTCTGATGAAATGAAAGTTTTGTTTTTAATTTTTATAATTGGTTCAGAAATTTTGCCTCTTTAATCAAGGTGCAGAGTGAGATGGGATGGCTGTGTACTCAGTTCTTTTAGCTGGATATCTGTTGTTGTTTTAAAGTTTATTTATTTATTTTGAGAGAGAGGGAGAGAGGATCTCAAGCAGGCTCTGCACCATCAGTGCGAACTCGAATCCATGAACTGGCAAGATCATGTTGGGAACCAAAACGAAGAGTCGGTTGGTTAAGCGACCAAGCCACCCAGGTGGCCCTGGGTAGTTGTTTAATGTTACTGTTAAGGCGTTCATGATGAGGGTCCTTGAGAACACAAGTGGAAATGGAAAGCTTAGGAGAGCTTTATTTTTTGAGGTGATTATTTGGTACCTAATTAAACCAGAAAGATGATTAAGGTGTATGGCTATATTGAAGATAAATATAGGACTTAAAAAACCAACAGTATTGAGGGCTAAACCTTGTCTTGAAAGATTAGGTTCCTAAAAACAGCCATATTGAGGCATAATTGACATAAAATTAACTACGTATTTAAAGTGTACAGCCCCGTGTATGATAGGCTGATTGAAGTCCCCCTGCTTACTGATGCTGTTTGTCTTTTTTTGTTTCATTTTGGATAGTTTCTATTGCTCTGTCTTTATTTTTTTAATGCTTATTTATTTGAGAGAGAAAGAGCGTGCACTCAAGCAGGGGAGGAGCAGAGAGAGAGGGAGAGAGAATCCCAAGCAGGCTCCTTGCTGTCAGCACGGAGTCTGTCTCTGGGCTCGAACTAATGAACCACGAGATCACGACCTGAGCCGAAATCTAGAGTCAGACACTCAACCAGCTGAGCTACTCAGGCGTCCCTAGTGCTGTGTCTTTAAGTTCTCTATTCATTTACAGTGTATGATCTGCCCTTAATCCCATCCAGAATTTTTTCATCTCAGACATTATAGGTTTCATACCTTAGAAGTTTGATTTGGGTCTTTAAAAAATATATATATAGTTCATGTTTCTGCTTAACATAGTCTTTCCTCTAATATCTTAGACACATTGAAATACAGTTGTAATTGTTCTAATGCTTTTGTCTCTGAATTCTATCATCTGCGTCATTTCTGGGTTGGTTTTGATTGATTTTCTCCTCATTATGGGTTGCCTTTTCCTGCTTCTTTGCTTGTCTGGTAGTTTTTAATTTGGATGCCAGACATTATGAATTTTACTTTGATGGATGCTGGATATTTTTGTATTCCTATAAATATTCTTGAGCATTTTTTCTGGGACATGGTTAAGTTCCTTAGAAACAGTTTGTTCATTTCAGATCTTCAAGCTTTGGTAGGCAGCATCGGAGCAGCATTTCATCCAGGGCTAATTATTTGCCCCCACGGAGTCAAAACTCTTGCGCGCGCTCCACTGACGGTCCGTGAATTCCGAGGTTTTCTACTCTGGCTGTTGGGAGCCCGCGCTGTTCTTGGCCCCGTGTGAGCTTCGTGGATTGTTCCCTTTTATCGTTTTGGGTGGTTCTTTATCCCCAGGCTTCAAGAATTTTCTTCCGGTGTGTAGTAACGTGCTGTCAGTGCCGTGCCCACTACCCGCGGGGCCCTCTGCAGACCTCGGGCAGGCGCAGCAGTTGTGCACAGCCTTCTCGCTTCTCTGACATTCTTCCCCCGCACCCCCCCCCCCCCCACCCCCCCCCCCCGAACTCAGGCCTGCCTTGGCTTCCCTGACCCCAGCCTGTCCCCTCAACTCAGAGAGACTGCCTGACTTGTCCTGAGTTCCCTCTCCCTAGGCTGTCAGCTGGAAACTCTTTGGTTGTAGGACTTACTGCTTTGTCCTCTCAGGGTTCACCGTACTATGTTGCTTGGTGTCCAGTGCCTTGAAAACTTGCTTCATGTAGTGGTCCGGTTTTCAGTTGTTCGAGACAACAGGGTAAATCTGGTTCATGTCACTCTACTTTTGACAAAAGGCTAGATTTTTTTAAAAGGTGTAAGCAGAGCAGCACCTGGCTTGCTCAGTTGGTGGAGCACATACGTGACTCTTGACCTCAATCATGAGTTTGAGTCCCACGTTCGACCTAGAGCTTACTAAAAAAGATATATATAAAAATGGTAACCAGATGAATTGGTTATATTCCCCCTCCCCTTTTTTTAAAGTCTATTTATTTAATCTCTACACCCAGTGAGGGGCTCGAACTCATGACCCCGGAGATCAGGAGTCACACGTTCTTCCAACCCAGTGAGCCAGTGCCCCGGTTATATCCCCTTTTTGTTAGAAAACATTAATACTTGTTTTATATGTTTTGCCCCTAACCTATTTGGTTTCTTCTTGATGTTGTTACGGCTTTTAAACTTTTAAATTTGGGATTTATGTTCATGGAAACATCAAGTAATGGTAATGAATAATAAATGTAATAATAAAGGATAATGATGCTTTTAGAAACCATGATACCAAACTTTGTGTTTTTATAAAGCCACTATTCATTTCACTATTTGTGATAAAGTGCTTCATCTGGTCTGCCTGTTCATTGACACTTGATGATTCTAGCCCACAATTTTCCAAAGGCAGATAATTTTTTTGAATTCACTCTTCTTTAAAAAATAAATTCTTTAGGGGGCGCCTGGGTGAGCTCAGTCGGTTGAGCATCCCACTTCAGCTCAGGTCATGGTCTCGCAGTTCGTGGGTTCGAGCCCCGCGTCGGGCTCTGTGCTGACAGCTCGGAGCCTGAGCCCGCTTCGGATTCTGGGTCTCCCTCTCTCTCTTTCTCCCCTGCTCATGTTCTCTGAAAAATAAATAAATGTTAAAAAGAGTGAATTATTTAAAACTTATTACTTGTAGTATTTCTGAGAGAAGTATAATTGAGGAACTATCTCATTCTTGGACTGTCTTGGACCCAACTGCATCTTGCTGGAATGTAGTAAAAAGAATATTCGTGTGTGTTCCTTTTGAAACACAGAATTCCTATCGTCTTCTAGTCATTTTCAGCTAAATGTCTTTTAGATTTTTGAACATCTGGTGCATTTGTATGCCATATATTGATACTACGCTAAATTAGAGTTTTATGGATCAACGCGCGAACTGTCATGTGCAGTAGTTGCTTGGTGTTCTGCTCGCTTGGCAACAGGTCAGTTGCCATGGCGCCGCCATTTTTTACAGCGTTGTTAATGCAGCGAGGAGTTGGGGGGCAGGGGTGCGGGCCCCTCACCCTGTTAAAGTAGGGTATGAACTGGGATCGCCGAGCTTTTATTTAGTTTCGCATGTTAAGTTTCTGGGTAACGTTTTAAGAGCTTTATTGCTATAAAAAAGGTTTTGAAGCCCCACTTTCTGCCTTACTAAGAACAAGTAGCGAAAGCAGAGGGAAAGTGTTGATGCCATGATTTGAAGCGTGCGTCCCACAAACTTCAAACTTCGACGCAGCTGAGACAAAGCTAATAATCATGAGGCGTTCTAGAAGCAGGCGGCTTTTACCTCAGACGTGCTCATTGGTTGACTGTGTTGAATTGTGAAGGAAACAAACCAAGAACATGTATCAAATTGGAATTACACTGTGGAAAAATAAGAGGAGGTACGATTACGTGTTTTAGCTTTTTAGGAGCATAATTACGACCCTTTGGACACGTCTGTTACCTTGTTTTTCACACATTCCACTTTCGTACTTGCTTTTAGGGACTCGCGGGAGAAAGTGATGGACTGCTACACTTCTGGTCTGAGAACACTGAAGTTTTCTCTCAGAGAATATTACACATAATTTTCCTAAATATTAGTAACTTTGCTTTTTTTGCTAATGAAAAACTTAAACATGAAAAAAAAAGTATTAATGAATCCTGTATGTTCAGCAAACAGATTTAATAATTGTAAGGTTTTTGCCATATTAAAAGCATTTTTTTAATGTTCATTTATTTTTGAGAGAGAGAGAGATAGAGTGTGAGCGGAGGAGGGGCAGAGAGAGAGGGAGACACAGAATCCGAAACAGGCTCCAGGCTCTGAGCTGTCAGCACAGAGCCCGACGCGGGGCTCGAACACATGAACTGTGAGATCATGATCTGAGCCAAAGTCGGACGCTTAACTGACTGAACCACCCAGGAGCCCCTGCCCTGTTTTGTTAATCAAAAAGTTTTTATGGCTGAAGTTGAATAAATTTGCTTTTAATGGTATTTGCATATTATAGAATATGAAGTTGTATATTAGACTTAATTATTTATTGACTGTCTACTATTTTTCATGGTCACAAAATGCCTGGTCTGGTATGATAAAGCCGTGTGATAGAGGCACATCTGTGCTCTGCAAGCCTTTGGTCGGTGGGACGAGGTGATGTGGTTGAAATGGGGTGTGGAATGAGAGGCTCTCCCGACCCTTAAGCTAGGTCTGGAAGGGCAGATGCAGGGACGAGGGAGCCACATACTTAACGTGGAGTCCTGTGGGCAGAGAGGGCTTTTGCGGGGAGTCATGAGTAATTTGATACAGATGAAACTCACAGACGTAATTGGGAAAGTGGCGGACGGTGAGACTGGACAGGTAGGTGTACGCCAAATCACAAGGGCCTGTGTGCCAAGCTAAGGAATTTATTTCATTTTGCAATAATAGGTTTATTAAGATGTAATTCACATACCATAAAATTCACTCTTTTAAGCTACAGTTTGGTTTTAGTATATTCAGAGTTTTGCAACCAGTACCACTGTCTTTAAAAAAAAAAAATTTTTTTTAAACATTTATTCATTTTTGAGAGACAGAGAGAGACAGAGGATGAGCGGGGGAGGGTCAGAGAGAGGGGGAGTCACAGATTCCAAAGCAGGCTCCAGGCTCCCAGCTGTCAGCACAGAGCCCGACGTGGGGCCCAAACTCACGAACCACGAGATCATGACCTGAGCCGAAGTTGGATTCTTAACCGACTGAGCCACCCAGGCGCCCCCCATTACCACTATCTTAATTTCATTTTCATTATCCCAAAAGAAACCCCGTACTTAGTATCAGTCATTCCCTATTTGGAATTTATTTTAAATGTTGTTTAAATAATTTTTTTTAATGTTTATTTTTGAGAGAGAGAGAGGGAGAGAGAGACAGAGCATGAGCAGGGAGGGGCAGAGAGAGAGACACACACACACAGAATCAGAAGCAGGCTCCAGGCTCTGAGCTGTCAGCACAGAGCCCGACGCGGGGCTCAAACTCACGGACCACGAGATCATGACCTGAGCTGAAGTCGGCCGCTTAACCAACTGAGCCACCCAGGCGCCCCTATTTTAAATGTTGTTTAGATAATCGTCAAAAATCATTAAAGACTGATGTCTCTTTGATATGTATAAAATATACTTTCCTTAATGTTTGTATTGTGGAAGCAGAAATGCAATATTTTTGTGAAATAATGCATGTTGTATTGACCATGAATTTTATTTATTTATTTATTTATTTATTTATTCATTTATTTATTTATGTTTTTAAAGTTTATTTTGAGAGAGAAAGAAAGAGCGCACAGTGGGGTAGGGGCAGAGAGAGGGAGAGGGAGAGGGAGAGAGGGAGAATCCCAAGCTATGGGGGGCTTCAACTTACGAGCTGCAGGATTATGACCTGAGCTGAAGTCAGACACTTAACCGACTGAGCCACCCAGGTGCCTCATCATTCAGAAACTTTTAAATGAGCATCTGCTATTTTTCTAGACACTCATCTAGGCACTGTGAACAAACTTGACATCTCAGCCCTCATGGAACTAAGTTGTAGTGAGGGAAGGAAATGAGGACGGATTTGAAAGCTCTTAGGCTGTTAGAATAGACGGATTTTTATGGTAGATTAGATGTAGGGAACAAGGAGGCCACAATAACTTCTGGACTTCTGGCTTGGGTGACTTGATGATTGATGGTGCCATTCACTAAAATGGGGTTTTGAGATTGAGATACCTGCACATAACTTAGGCAACACTGGGGCGCCCGGGTGGTTCAGTCGGTTAAGCGTCCGACTTTGGGCTCAGGTCATGATCTTGCGGTTTGTGAGTTTGAGCCCTGCGTCCGGCTCTGTGCTGACAGCTCAGAGCCTGGAGCCTCCTTCACAGAGGAAGATTCTGTGTCTTCCTCTCTCTGCCCTTCCCCCCCTCCCTCAAAAATAAAATAAACATTAAAAAAATTAAATAATTCAGGCAACATTTATTGAGAATTGTTATGGACTCTTTTCCTGTCTCTCCCCTAAGTTAGGTCCACCTTGTGTCTTCCTGTGTGTACCTTGGGACTTACCTCCATTATAGACCGTCTCTATCTTTATTAGCTTTCATTTCTTCTCCGCTGCTCATTGAAGATGGGAATCGCCTATATCATTTTTGTATCCCTCCTACAGACCATCTATACTGGTTTACAGAACATAATTCTCATTGCCTCCCCTGCTGCTGGCCTCCCATAAGCTGCCATCATCTGTAACTCGAATCGCTGCCGTAGCCTTCTAGTAAGTCTCCTGCTTCTAGATATTAAGATGTAAGTCGGTATGTTTCTCTGCCATTTAAAACCTCACAGTGGTCCACATTTCAAGTGGCCTTCTAGGACCTACTCAGTCTGGTCTGGCACCACTACTGTGACTTTATCTCTTTTGCTTCTCTCCGGTCTTTGCTCAGATGTTACCATCTCAGTGAGGCCTGTCTTGATCTACCTGCCTCCCTATTCGTAAGTGTGTTATCTCTAAAATATGACTTACAGACAATCTAGGACATATTGTATGATTACAACTCTGTGACAGTTCTAGAAAAGGCAAAACTGTGGAGATAGTAAAAAGATCACTGGTTACCATAGAGTAGGAGGAGGGAAGATTAAGCAGAGCACAGGACTTTCAGGACAGTGAATCCACACTGTATGATACCGTAATGATGGGTACATCTCATTATACATTTCTCTAAACCCATAGCATGTACACCAGAAGTGGACGTGAAGGTAAAATGTGAACTTTGTGTGATTATGGTGTGTCACTGTAGGTTCATCCGTGGTAACCAGTATAACACTGGCGGGGGATGCTGATAATGGGGAAGGCTATGCATGTGTGGGAGCAGGTGTATGTGGGAAATCTCTGTACTTTGCTCCCAATTCTGTTGTAAACCTAAAACTGCTCTAAAAAAAAGTAAAGTCTTTAAGTATAAAAACAGCAGCAACAAAAACCTAATCACAAAGATCACCATTAAATAAAATATTTATTCTTTAGTATAATTAAATCTCCACTAAACTATTTTAAACAGTTGGTTTGTTTGAATCAGGATTCAGACATGAGCTACATGTTGCAGTTTTAAAAAATAGCTTTTTTGAGGTACAACTGACATTCAGTAAACTCATATTTAGAGTTTTATAAAATGTTTATTTATTTTGAGAGAGAGCACACGCATGCGTGAGTGGGGTAGAGGCAGGGGGAGAGAGAGAGAGAGAGAGAGAGAGAGAGGGAGAGAGAGAGAGAATCCCAAGCAGGCTCCCTGTTCAGTGCTGAGCCCGATGCAGGGCTCCATCTCATGGCTGTGAGATCATGACCTGAGCTGAAATCAGGAGTCAGACGTTTAGCCAACTGAGTTACCTGGGAGCCCTGATTAGTTTGGCATATGCGTACACCTGTGAAATCACACTGAAGATACGGGTTATATCTATCATTTCCAAAAGTTTCCTCAGGCCCCTTGGTAATCCCTCTTACTTGCCCCTCCTTCACGCAACCACTGATCTTCTTCACTGGAGATCAGCTTGCATTTTCTGGAGTTTTAAAGAAGTGGAATCTTAAATTGTTCCATTTTGTCTGACTTCTTTCATTCAGCATAATTATTTTGAGATTCGTCCGCATTTTGCACGTATCAATTATTTTTATTCCTGAGTAGCATTACATTTTATGGATATGCTATATTTTTTTTATCCACTCACCTTTTTAAAAATATAATTTATTGTCAAATTGGCTTCCATAAAACGCCCAGTGCTCATCACAAGTGCCCTCCTCAGCGCCCATCACCCATTTTCCCCTCTCCCCTACCCCCCCCCATCAACCCTGTTTGTTCTCAGTATTTAAGAGTTTCTTGCAGTTTGCCTCCCTCCCTCTCTGTTTGTAACTTCTTTTTTTTCCCCTCCCCCACCCCATGGTCTCCTATTAAGTTTCTCAAGATCCACATGAGTGAAGACATACAATATCTGTCTTTATCTGACTGACTTCACTCAGCGTAATACCTTCTAGTTCCGTCCACGTTGCTGCAAATGGCATGACTTCATTCTTTCTCATTGCCAAGTAGTATTCCATTGTATATATAAACCACGTCTTCTTTATCCATTCATCAGTTGGTGGACATTTAGGCTCTTTCCATAATTAGGATATTGTTGAAAGTGCTTCTATAAATGTTGGGGTACATGTGCCCCTATGCATCAGCACTCCTGTATCCCTTGGGTAAATTCCTAGTAGTGCTATTGCTGGGTCGTAGGGTAGTTCTATTTTTAATTTTTTGAGGAACCTCCACACTGTTTTCCAGAGCGGCTGCACCGGTTTGCATTCCCACCAACAGTGCAAGAGGGTTCCCGTTTCTCCACATCCTCGCCAGCATCTGTTGTTACGTGAATTAATTTTAGCCATCCTGACCTGTGTGAGATGTTATCTCAGTGTGGCTTCGATTTGTATTTCCCTGATGATGAGTGATGTTTTTTCATGTGTCTGTTGGTCATCTGGATGTCTCCTTTGGAAATGTGTCTATTCATGTCTTCTGCCCATTTCTTCACTGGATTCTTTGTTTTTCGGGTGTTGAGTTTGATAAGATTTTGAATACTTACCCTTTATCCGTTATGGCATTTACAGATGTCTTTGCCCGTTCGGTCGGCTTCCTGTTGATTTTGTTGATTGTTTCCTTTGCAGTGCAGAAGCTTTTTATCTTGATGAGGTCCCAATCGTTCATTTTTGCTTTTAATTCCCTTGCCTTTGGAGATGTGTCGAGCAAGAAATTGCTGCGGCTGAGGTCAAAGAGGTTGTTGCCTGCTTTCTCCTCTAGGGTTTTGATGCTTTCCTGTCTCACATTTAGGTCTTTCATCCATTTTGAGTTTATTTTTGTGTCTGGTGTAAGAAAGTGGTCTAGTTTCATTCTTCCACATGTTGCCATCCAGTTCTCTCAGCACCATTTGCTAAAGAGACTGTCTTTTTTCCATTGGATGCCCTTTCCTGCTTTGTCAAAGATTAGTTGGTCTCCACTCACCTCTTGATGAACGTTGGGGTTATTTCTCTTGTTTGGCTATGACAGGACTGCTATGAATATTCAGGTACAAGTCTGTGTGTGAACAATATATTTCTTTTTCTCTTGGGTAAAATACTCAGGAATGGAATCATATAGTAGTTGTATGTTTAATTTTTTAAGAAACTGCAAACTTTTTCAAGTGGTTTTATAATTTAGGGGCGCCTGGGTGGCGCAGTCGGTTGAGCGTCCGACTTCAGCCAGGTCACGATCTCGCGGTCCGTGAGTCCGAGCCCCGCGTCGGGCTCTGGGCCGATGGCTCGGAGCCTGGAGCCTGTTTCCGATTCTGTGTGTCTCCCTCTCTCTCTGTCCCTCCCCCGTTCATGCTCTGTCTCTCTCTGTCCCAAAAATAAATAAACGTTGAAAAAAAAAAATATAATTTTACGTGTCCACCAACAGTGTATAAGAGTTGCAGTTGCTCGGGACGCCCCGGGGGCTCAGGCGGTTAAGCGTCTGACTTCGGCTTAGGTCATGATATCATGGTTCGTGAGTTCAAGCCCTGCATTGGGCTCTGTGCTGATAGTGCGGAGCCTGCTTGGGATTCTCCCTCCCTCCCTCCCTCCCTCCCTCCTTCCTTCCCTCTGTCTCTTTTTTTCTCTCTCTCTCTCTGCTCCTACCCCACTTGCGTGCTCTTTCTCAAAAGTAAATAAGTAAACTTAAAAAAAAACCTAAAAATCATATATATATATATATATATATATGTATATATGTACACACACAGTATATAAAAAGAATTTCAGTTGCTCTGCAACCTTCCTAACAGTTGGTATGGTCAGTCTTTTTTTAATTTGACATTCTAATATGTGTGTAGTGGTATTTTGTTTTAATTTCTGTTTCTCAAGTGACAAGCGATACTGAGTTTTGGTTTTTTATCTGCTTATTTGCCATCCCCTTATCTTCTTTGGTAAAATACTATTCAGCCCCGTGGCCTGGGAACTCTTCAGAGCAGTAAGTTGAGACTGTTGGAGCATTCATCTCTCTTGCTTCCCACCCTCAAGGATCACCTGATCATCAGCTTCTTCATCACCTGACGGCCATTGTCTGGAAGACCATTGTTTCATGTATGTGTGTGTGTATATATATATATACGTATATATATATATATACGTATATATATATATATATAATGTTTATTATTTATTTTGAGAGAGAGCAGAAGGGGCAGAGAGAGAGAATCCCAAGCAGGCTCTGTGCCATTAGCACAGAGGCACATGCGGGGCTCGATCTCATGAATCGTGAGATCATGACCTGAGCTGAAATCGAGTTGGACGCTCACCTGACTGAACCACCCTGGTGCCCCTGTTTGTTCTTTGGGATGTTTCAAGGAGGAGGGTCGATCTGGTCTCTGTTACTCCATCTTGGCCTAAAGCATGCACGCTGAGTTTTAATGTATAGATTTCTCCCCCCTTTTTTTTTTTGTTTTTTCTTTGTAATTAAGTTGTGGAAAACCACTGGATTGTCTGGTGGAAAGAGTCCCTCATTCTGGATTTGCTGATTGCATCCCCTGGCTGTTTTTATCATGTTCCTTTGTCCTCTGTATTTTCTGTAAACTGGTAGTTAGAAGATTGATTTTTTTTTATTAAAATTATTTTTGTCAGGAATAATTTCATAGGAGCTGTTTTGATCATCCTATATTTTTTTAATGTTTATTTTTGAGAGAGAGCATGCATGCTCATGGTGGGAGGGGCAGAGAGAGAGAGGGAGACAGGATCCCAAGCAGGCTCTGCGCTGACAGTAGAGAGCCTGATGCGGGACTCTAACTCACCAACTGTGAGATCGTGACCTGAGCTGAAATTGGGCATGTAACCGGCTGAGCCACCTTCGCGCCCTGACCATCCTAGTTAAAACGGAAACTTCCACTGTACTCCAGGCCTCTTCATCCTGCTCTCCTCTTTCTTATTTTTGTAACACCTTCTAACATGCTATAAATGTACAGATTTGTTTAATGTCTATTCTAAAATATAAACTCCACGAAGCACGGGTTTTTGTTTTGTAACCCCCTTGCTTTGTATCCAGACCGCTATATCCCCAGGGTGTAGAACATTGTTTAGCACATAGTCGGTACAAAATAAAATCTCTTGAATAAGTGAATGAAATACAAAGGCATAGAACTGGTAAACTGCCCATCCTTCGCTACGGTCCGCAGAAAAGTAACACTTGGTTTTGTTAGATTAATTGTGTTTAACAGCATTATTAAAACTTGGGGACAATCCTCTGGATTTGGGGCAGTTAGAAACTCCAGAGGTGGATTTCGGAGGACGGATGTGTCACTGGCTCTGTGTCTTCCTCTGAGAAAGCCTCTGTTTGGTAGCTGCCAGAGATGGATTGGCTCTTTACAATCTTAGCCCAAACCTAGCAGCCTTTTTCAAGCAGAAACGCAGAGCAGTGAACGCTTTGGGTGAGGCTGCCCTCTGCCAGACCATACGTGTCGCCCGATGCCAGGAGGAAGCCCAGGAACTTAGCCATTCCCGTCAGGATCCCCACACCCCTCCTTTCCCTCAGCACACCTCGCTTCTCCATCACCCTCTGCCTTGGGACCATCAGGATTAATCTCATCATGTGCTCCCCTCCTGCCCCCACCACTATTTTTCTTTTTTTGTGTGTGATCAGTCACCCACAAGGCCAGAATTATTGGGTCATCCTCCCATTATGTGGATTCTAATCTCCAAGACTCTACCCACATTGTTTCTTCTGATCCTGTCTCCCACCTCTGACCTTCTCTTGAAGTCTTTACACCGAGCCTTCTGAAATCAAGGTGCCTCAGCAGGAATCCCCGAAAATCCCTAATTTCTTTGGTGAATTTCCCCTACGTTCTTGTTCCAATAGAAAATTGGTTTTCTCCTGCTGGAACTGTTTTTTCCCTGCAGTGCTCTCAAGTAGTGCTGGCTTCCTCCTACATTTCTCACATCACCGGGCTTGGAAGTGGGATGTCCTCCTTGTCCTTTATTGCCAGTTCTGTACCGTTCTCCTCTTTTCCCGAAAACACACTGCTGTGAATGTATGTCATCAGATTATGCCACTTATTACTGCTTTTTGCTGGATGTAACCTGCCTTTGCACGGACTGCTGGAGGAGCGAACCTTTATCACTCTGGAGCGGCCCTCTTTATCTCTAGTAATGCTCCTTGCCCAACAACTTGGCTATGCCGGCTCCTTTTCGCCCGTGTTTGCGTGCTGTTTTCATTTGTGCGTTCATCCTTTATTCTGATGATTTAGGTATGTCGAAACAGGTTTTTATCCAAGGCATAAAAAGCAAATCTTTGCTTTTATCTAAGGCATTTAGTTCCATGTACAGTTTCACTTAAGTATTTACTGACATATTTGAATTTAGATCTATTGACTCAGAGCTTTCTATTTATTTGACCCACTTGTTCTGTGTTTCTTTTTTGTTCCTTCAACCTTCTTTTGCATTGATTTAATGTTTATTTGCCCTCTCTCCTTAGCTTGCTAGTTATGTACTTTTATTAAAAATGCCATTAGTGGTTGTCCTAGAGGTTACGGTTTGTTTGTTTGTTTTTAGTTTTCCAAGTTTTATTTATTTATTTATTTATTTATTTATTTATTGTGTTTATTTTGAAAGAGAGAGACAGAGTGCAAGCAGAGGAGGGGCAGAGAGAGGGAGACACATAATCCAAAGCAACTCCAGGCTCTGAGCTGTCAGCACAGAGCCCGACGCGGGGCTCGAACTCATGAACCGCGAGATCATGACCTGAGCTGAAGTCGGGTGCTTAACCGACTGAGCCACCCAGGCGCCCCTAGTTTTCCAAGTTTTTAAGTTGTGGTAAAATAGACATAATATAAAATTTGTCATATTTAACTATTAACATTTTTTTTGAAGTGTATTTATTTATTTAGAGAGGGAGAGTGGGTATGTGCATGAGTGGGGGGAAGGGCAGAGAGAGAGGGAGAGAGAGAATCCCAAGCAGGTTCTGTGCTGTGATCTCAGAGCTCAACATGGGGTTTGATCCCACCAACTGTGAGATCATGACCTGAGCTGAAATCAAGAGTCAGACACTTAACCAACTGAGCCACCTAGGCGCCCCTAACCATTGTTAAGTGTACAGTTCAGAAGTATGAAATATAGTCATAATGGGCTATTTATTCATCATCATCTTCCTTTTCCAGAACTCTTTTCATCTTATAAAACTGAAACTCTATTCCCATTAAAAGTAGAAGGCATTCTACTTTGTCTCTATGATTTTGAGTACTCTAAGTATCTTATGTAAGTGAGTCATACAGAGTTTGGTTTTTGTGACTAGTTTATTTCATTTGGCACAACGCCATCAAGATTGATGCATTTTGTAGCTTACGTCAGAATTTCTTTCCTTTTTAAGGCTGTTTGAAGGACAGTTTTGCAGGATATAGGATTCTTGCTTGAAAGCTTTTTCTTTTAGCACTTTGAGCTTTGCGCAATGGCAGTATCGTAGCCAATGAGGTTTGTCCGAGGTGCAATTATTGCTAATTGAAAACTTTTAGCACTTTGATTATATTGGTCCACTGCTTTCTGGCCTCTGAAGTAGTAGTAGTAGTTGATGTTGTTCTTGTTCTTTTAATGTTTATTTTTTTTTTTGAGAGAGAGAGAGAGAGAGAGAGAGAGAGAGAGAGGGAGGGAGGAAGGGGCAGAGAGAGAGAGGGAGATACAGAATCTGAAGCAGGCTGCAGGCCCTGAGCTGTCAGCACAGAGCCCCATGTGGGGCTTGACCTCATGAACCATAAGATCATGATCTGAGCCAAAGTTGGACGCTTAATCAACTGAGCCCCCCTGCTCCCGGCCTCTGAAGTTTCTGATGAGAAATCTGCTCATTAACTTACTGAGGATCTTTTATATGTGATGAGTTATTTCTCTTGCTGCCTTAAAGATTCTGTCTTTGTCCTTGACTTTGGAAAGTTTGATTATAATGTGCCTTGGTGTAGGTCTCTGATTTATTTCTGTGGAGTTTGTTGAGTTTCTTAGATGTTTATATTCATGTCTTTCATCAAATTTGGGACTTTTTTAGCCAGTTAGTTTTTCAGATCTTCTCTTTGCCCCTTTCTTCTGGGATGCCCACAACTTGTATTTGGTCTGTTTGATGGTGTCCCACAGGTCCCTTATGCTCTCTGTCCACTTTTCTTTCTGTTCAGTCTTTTCTTTCTGTTTCTCAGACTTGATTATTTCTATTGTCCTATTTTCAGGTTCACTGATTCTTTCTTTTGCCTACTCATGTCTGCCTTTGAGTCCTTCTAGTAAATTATTAATTGCACTTTCAACTCCCGAGTTTTTTTGGTTTCTTTTTAGGTTTTCTATCTCTTAATTGATTTTTCCACTTTATTTATACATTGTTTTCTTGACTTTCTCCACATCTTTTTTTAGTTCTTTGACCGTTTTTAAATCTTTGTCTAGTAGGTTTGCCATCAGGTCTTTTAAAGGATAGTTTCTGTTGAAACTTTTTCCCCCTTTGAATTGGCCATACTTTTCTGTTTCTTGTATGCCTTGTGATGTTGTTGTTGGAAAGTGAACATGTGAGTCTAATAATGTGGTTAACATCCCCTTCTCCAGGTTTGCCGTTTTTGTTATGTATTCACTAATTCATCTATTCTTCCATTCTTCCCCCTTACCGTAGACTGTCTCTATGTCAAGGATCATCCTGAGGTTAAATTTAAGGTTTATCTGATCTGTTTTTTTTTTTTTAAGTTTATTTACTTATTTTGGGAGAGAGAGAGAGAGCGAGAGAGCGCATGCACTTGTGGAGAAAGAGAATCCTGAACGGGCTCCACACTATCAGTGTGAGGAGCATGATGTGGGGCTTGAACTCATGAACCTGTGAGATCGTGACCTGAGCCAATATCAAGAGTTGGATAGTCAACTAGTTAAGCCACACAGGCGCCCCAGGGTTTCTCAGATCTTTTCTGAGACTATGCCTTTCTCTGGGCATGTGTGGTCACTTTCTCATTTTCCCTGTATAGTGCCTGCATTTGCTTTTTTTTTTTTTTTTAAAGTAATCTCTCTACACAGTGTAGGGCTTGAACTCACAACCCCAAGATCATGAGTCACATGCTCCACCAACTGAGCCAGCCAGGTGCCCCTATGCATTTGCTTTTGTATGGCCTAGTCATCAATATCTGCCTCCCAGAAGGTGAAAATGAGAAGAGTGAAGAATGTGTGTGTGTGTGCGTGTGAGCGTATATAAGGGACAAGCTTCTTAAAGTCCCCCGCGAGTGACTCCGCTAGAGGGATGAGGGGCTTGTTGTGGTGTGGGGGTGGTGCAACAACAGTGACGATCTGCTGCTTGTCTGCACCTCTGTTTTCAGAAGCAGCATTTGGTGGTCAGAGCACAGATTGTCAGTATTTGGAAGACACGGTCCTTTCTGCACACCCTGGCTCCTACATGCTGTGTACAGGCTGTGCCAGGAACTGAATATGTGCACTGCTTCCTGCCCCATGGCCAGGGGCAGGGATGAGTAGCTGCTACTGTCCGGAGAGCTGAGGTTGACCAGAACTGACTGCAGTTTACTGCATGAGTTTTTCTCTTGGACATTGCAAGCTTTCAGTAGACGCCAGAGATCCAGCACAGTTACATCAGACAGCCTCTGCCACTGTAGTTGCCTGGGGCGGAGTGGGGGGAGGCGGCAGACAGATTTGTGGGGCTTCCTCCTCTACCATCTTCCCAGAATCCTCTCCCCTAGAGATTATAATTTATATCTTTGATTTATCATCCTATTGTAAACTGGGTGCTTTTACCTTCTTGAAGGGCAACGCAACAGCCATAGGATGCCTAACTCCGCTTACCCCTGTGCTCCCTTTGTGCCTTTGTTGTTTCATATTTTAAGTCTTACATACGTTGATTCCTGTAAGAAACTATTATCTTACACAGTCATTTTATTTGGATTTATTCATATATTGACCATTGACCATTTTGTCGTTCTTCATTCCTTTGTGTACCTGGTGAGTTTCTATCCGGCTTGTTTTGTTTTGTTTTGTTTTTTTGCACCTTTGGATATTTCTTTCAGTGTAGGTCTGCTAGTGATGGGTCTGTCTGAAACTTTTTATTTCAGGTTATTCTTGTAGGTTATTTGTATTGGGTATAGAATTCTAGGTTGTGCTCTCTTCCTTTTATAAAAGCGCTTTAGAAGACTCTTTGTGTTTGGGTTTCCCGTCCTTTTCAGTAGTAGGTTAACTGTCAGTATCACTGTAACCTTCCTGTTTCCCAGGCTGTATTAATTGTTTGCTCTTTCTTTTAGCTATTTTATTGTGATATTCCTAGGTATGAAGTTTATCTTTGTTTCTTAAAGTTTAGTCTACTTAGGATTCTTAGAGCTTCTTGAACCTGTGGCTTACTGTCTTGTTACTTTTAGACAGTTCTCAGCCATTCTTGTGTATTGCTTCTGTTCCAGGCTCTTTTTCCTTTCTTTCTGGAATTTCAGTTTCGTATGTGTTCTGCATCTCTGTCTCCTAGCCTCTAAGTCTGTGTTTTCGAAATTTTTATTTCCTGGGCTTCATTTGAGATCTTTTATTTTAACTTGTCTTTCTCCTTTTATCTGTCTGTCTTCTTTTAAATCCGTCCATTGAGCTCTTAGTTTCAGTTGTATATCCTTTTTTTAGTTTTAGAGCCTCCATTTGGTTCTTTTTTTATAGTTTCTAGTTCTCTGCTAAAATTGTAAATCTTGTCTTTAAAGTCCTGGAATATCGGAAGTGTATGGTTGACTCGTCAACAACATGGGTGTGAACTGTGCGGCCCACTTCTATGCGGATTTTTTACAGTACAGTAAATATATTTTCCTTTCCTTATGACTTTCTTAATAACATCTTTTCTCAAGTTTCAGTTGTGAGAATACAGTATATAATACACGTAACCTGGAAAATATGTGTTAATTATGTTATCAATAAGGCTCTAGTCAACAGTAGGCTCTTAGGTTTTGGCGAGTCAAAAGTTATACGTAGATTTTTAAAAATGTTTATTTTGAGAGAGCGCAAGAGTGTGTGAGTGGGGGAGGGGCAGAGAGAGAGGGAGAGAGAATCTCAAGCAGGCTCTGTGGTGTCCACCCAAAGCCCAGCACAGGGTTCGATCCCACCAACTGCGAGATCATGACCTGAGCCGAAATCAAGAGTTGGCCGCTCAACCGAGCCACCCAGGCGCCCCATCTATATGCGGATTTTTGACTCCTCAGGGTCTGTATGCTCCCCACTCCTGCACTGTTCAAGAGTCAACTGTAGTTATTTTTAAATCTGGTGACTAATATCTGGAATGCTTGTGGTATGTTTTTGTCTTCTATTTCTTCTGTCTTGTGTTCATGTTGTATTATTTACTCACGTGCCTGATCTCTTTTGATTGTATATTTTATATCAAACTTGCAACTTGGAAAATTGGTTATAAAAAAATCTGAGGCCTAAGGAAAGTATCTTCTAGGGAGGTTTTATTTATACTCACACTGTGGAATCAGCTTACTCCCAGTAGAAATTGTTCAGGGCCGACCTGCAGTCCCTTTGAGGGTCTGTCTACTTCAGTTTTATTCTTTTCTTGTTTTTGTTTTTGTTTTTTTAAGTTTATTTATTTTTGAGAGAGACAGAGACAGAGAGCACAAGTCGGGGAGGGGCAAAGAGCGAGGGAGACACAGAATCTGAAACCGGCTCCAGGCTCTGAGCTGTCAGCACAGAGCCCGACGCGGGGCTCGAACCCACCAACTGAGAGACCATGACCTGAGCCGAAGTCAGATGCCCAACCGACTGAGCCACTCAGGCACCGCTACTTCAGTTTTATTCTTCCAGAGTACAGCCTCTCGGAGTCCCAGTTCAATGAAATGGCCGTTCGCAGGCTGCTGCTCTCTCCCTCTCCCCAGTGGCTGTACTTGAAGTCAGAGCCATTACCCTAACACCAAGAGCCTGTCAGATGCATTGTTCAGCATCTCAGCCTCTCAGTGCTGTCCTCTAGCGTTGGCAAATGCCTCTGGGGGGAAAAGTGACCCCAGTAGCTGTAGTTCCCTTCCTAAGTCTCAGTCTCTGCTGTGTTCCAGCTCTGTCTTGTTAGTTCACCGATTCCTTCAAGCAGACGTTCTTGACATTTTGTTGAGCTTCTCTGATTGTCCTTGGTGGGTCTGAGTTACCTAGTTTATTACTAGAACGGAAGTAGCTTCTTCTTTTGTCACTCGCTAAGCACGGTGTCTGTAGTCTTTTGTGATTTTTTTTGCCCTTGAGGGTAATCCATCCCAGAGCAACGGTGAATGGCAGGACAACTATTCAACAATAGTGACATGGCTTCTTAGTTCCTTGACCTCTCTCCCATGTATCCTGTTCTCTACCCTACCTTGGCCACCCATTCCCTTGGATCACCATTATGTGAAAAAACTCTTGTCACTTCAATTTCAAACTTAGTACTCTGACTACCGCTTCCAGACTTTATAGCTCCCACCTTCGACCATCCCATTTCCCGCAGTCTTCAACCCCATCCTAACTTTCAGTTCATTGTTCCTGCCGCATTTCCCCTGGTCACTCTCTTGTCTTTGTTGACCATAAATTCCATAGTCATTACAGCATGTTCTCTACTCATACTCTCTTGTTTTCCTCTTGTTTCATCAATAATCGTGTCTAGGACACGATCTGTGTCTTAGCCTGGATTCCCTGGAAAAGATGGCAAGAGTGTATGTGCTGATGCTTTATTTGAAGTTAGAGCGAGGAGGGAAAAAAGAGGATGAGGCAGAGAAGAAGGGAGAACAAATACAAAGTGGTATGTTTCTAAGCCATCACAGCTTCGTGAGAACCTTAGCTGGTTGCTTGGTCATCCTGGGAATCTCTAGGGAATCATGGCACCTCTCAGAGCACTCCCAGGGGATGGGGGCGGGCGGCAGACAGGTATGTGGAGGTGGAAGCTGAGAAGTTTGACGGCCCTTTCTCGTCTCCTGTCTCTTAATGGTCAGAGTTGCCCCATTAGGGTCTTAAAAAAATTTGTTTTCACGTTTATTTTTGAGGGAGAGAAAGTACGAGCAGGGGAGGGGCAGGGAGTGGGGGACAGAGGATCCGAAATGGGCTCTGGGATGACAGCAGCGAGCCGAATGTGGGCTCAGACCCACAAACTGCGAGATCATGACCCGAGCCAAAATTGGATGCTCAGCCGACTGAGCCACCCAGGCGCCCCTGCCCCATAGGGACTTCGTTATTCTCTGCTTTCAGGTTTGTTACTTGGCCTCTACAGGCAGCCCCTGGGGAAGCTGCTGAATTAGGTGTCGGAGCTGCTGTGGCTTCTGTCACAGTGCACACGGGGAAGGCTACCAGGGCTTAGCCTTTATAAGCCCTGGGGGAGGTAGAGACAGTTGGTGATGTTAGGAAAGAAGACGTGGGTAGTGGGCTGAGGCTTGGGATCATCTGAAGCTTGCAGGTTTCTGCCAGGCCTGGTGGGGCTGTTCCAGCTGGGAAGTGGGACAGCAGGCAAGTCCGAGTGTGTGTGGGGGAGGGTGCCTGAAGTGCGTCTCGTAAGGCCTGCTTAATGCAGCTTCTGATTCTTCTTTTGCTTGAATCCGTGCGAATTCAGCTGAATGTGGTTAGAGAGACCATTCTGACTAATCTCATTTTAAAATCATGACCACCAAAATCTCGTAGGCCCGTTGCAGGTTCTATTGTTTTCCTACTCCAGTTACTCTTCTGTAGAGTATTCAAATGTCTCATTTAAAATGTTCCATTTTTCCTTCCCCCTTTTTCCTTTATTTAACTGGGGGAAAATTGAAGCAGTTGCAAGTGAACTTCTGCAGGCTGTCATTCTCAACAGCATATAAGCAGCCTGTTAGATCTCACTTGTGTAAAAAGGTTTTTCTTGGTAATTGTCTATACTCTGTTTTCCATTCTTTTCTTCTGTTCTCTTCTCGAACACGTTTCTTTCAGGTTTTTGTCCCCACTGCTCTTCCAGAATTGCTCATAATGTCACTGGTGACCTCCATGTTGCAAGATCCAATTGTCGGTCTTCCCCGTTTACCCCAAGAGTCCCAGGTACCTCACTCCTGTTTGAAACCTGATTAGTTTAGGGCTCTCCAGAGAAACAGAACTAGTAGGATATATATATTAAAAGACATTTGTTATAAGGAGTTGGCTCACATGACTGTGGAGGCCGAGAAGTTCTTAGATCTGCCAGTCAGCAAGCTAGGAGAGATGGTCTAAGTTGTAGTCTGAGTACAAAAGCCTGAGAGAGAACCAGGAGATCCCATCCCGTGTCCCAGCTCAAGCCGTCAGGCTGGAGAAGTTCCCTCTTAGCCTTTTTATTAAATTCAGGCCTTTAACTGTTTGGATGAGCACCACCCACATTACGGAGGGCAGTCTGCTTTACTCAGTTTACCGATTCAGATGTTAATCTCATCCAGAAATACTCTCACAGACACATCCAGAATAATGTTTGACCGACATCTGGGACCGTGTGGCCTGGTTGAGTTGACACGTAAAGTTAACCATCAAAAAACCCTCTCTCCCCCAAGACATCTAGAACAAGATGCCAGTTTAATCTGTAGGAGTTCCAGTCCCCATCGCCCCTGACCTCAGCTCCCAACTACTCCTTTCTGTTCTCCACTCCAGTCACGCTGCCTCCCTTCTCTTTTTTGACCGTTGCCCGGTGTGTTCCTGCCCGTAGGATCTCTGCACTCACTTTTCTTCTGCCTCCAGTGCTTTTTCCTTGCTTCTCTGCCCCTCCCCTTACCCTTCATCCATATGGCTTATGTTCTTCTTTCTTTCCGTCCGCACTGAACTGTCACACTCTCACTGAGGCTTTTCCTGGCCAGTCCATCTAAACATTTCGGCTGTTTCCCTGGTGCTTCCTGTCCTCCTTCCTTGCTTTATGGTTTTCTCATTCCCTCTTGCATTGTCTAACGTACTTCCCTACTTATCTTCTTATTTGTCTGACTCCTCCAACCAGAAGGTCAGCTCTGTGAGGTGGGGGCCCAGCTTCTAGAAGAGCGCCTGGTACAGGTGTGTCTCTCGGTAACAACTTCCTGTTTTTTTAAAAAACACGGACAGAACCTCTTTCCAGTAAGTTTACAAAGTAGAGGTTTTTAGCCTGAGCTCTCAGCAGCGAGCACCTTTATTGGCTCACAGACGCCTTTGCATAGGTCTTTTATAGATACGCCTTTTATAGCCTAACTGTGGATGAGCTGACGTCATTCTGAAGGCACCGTGCCAGGCTTCTCGACTCTCTTCCTTCTAGTTGTGTGTGTGTGTGTGTGTGTGTGTGTGTGTGTGTGTGTGTGTGAACCAGCTCCGTGCCGGAGAGCTTTACAAATAACCTCTTACTTAATTCTCAGAACAGCCCTACTGCACAGTGGTATCATCCCCATTGTGCAGACACTGAGGCAGATTTAGAAAGCTTGCACAACTTGCCTGAGGTCTCAGCTCGGATGTGGGAGAATCCAACTTGATCTAGTCCTGTGTTCTTGAGTGTCACTGCATTAGATGCCTCCTCCTCCTTAGATATTTTGTGTCACGCAGGAACTTAGGAATGTTGGGCAGACTATTTAACCCCTTTCGCCATGATAGTGTTAAATATTCAAAGTGTCTGCTTAGCGAATCTCAGCACAAAGCACCCATTCAAAGTTAGGAATCCTTGGGGCACCTGGTTGGTTCAGTTGGTTGAGCTCCTGACTTCGGCTCAGGTCATGATCTCGTGGTTCGTGGGTTTGAGCCCCGCGTCGGGCTCTGTGCTGACAGCTGGGAGCCTGGAACCTGCTTTGGATTCTGTGTCTCCCTCTCTCTCTGCCCCTCCCCCACTCATGCTCTGTCCGTCTCTCCCGAAAATAAATAAACGTTGGGGCGCCTGGGTGGCTCATCCAGTTGAGCGTCCGACTTCGTCTCAGGTCATGATCTCGTGGTCTGTGAGTTCGAGCCCTGCATCGGGCTCTGTGCTGACAGCTCAGAGCCTGGAGCCTGCTTTGGATTCTGTGTCTCCCTCTCTTTCTGCCCCTCCCCTGCTCATGCTCTGTCTCTCTCTCTCTCTGTCAAGAATAAATAGACATTAAAAAAAATTAAAAAAAAAACAAAAATAAATAAACATTAAACAAATTTAAAAAAATTTTTCAAAGTTAGGAATCCTTTCTAAGATCAGTGCAAAAATAACTAAAGCACCTCAAGCCTTTCTCGGCGTTATCCTTCCCAGATCTTCTGAGGCTTAGTCCTCATTCTAGGTTTCTGGATCTGAGGTGCAATACTGCGTCTATAAGATTAGAAGGGTAGTGGTGACTGCCATCGTGAAGGATCTTGCCCTTTCTGGCTCAAGTTATTATTAATCAGTCCCATCCACCTCTGGAGTATTCCATGAGAAATTACAGGAATCCCCTTCTCCTTCACAGGAAAGTGTTAAGAAACCACTCATATTTCGTGGTTCGAAATAACTATTATTTCGTGATTCTTGCTTCGTTGAATAGTTGTTCTGCTGGGCTTCCGTGGACGGCATCATTTGATTGCTCGGTGGGCTTGGTGTCGTCTGCTGGCCTCGCTGAGATGCTGGGCCAGCTGGGCCTCCTTTGTCTCCGTGTGGTCTCAGGGCCTGTCAGTTTTCCAGTGGGAGAGGTCTCGAGTAGGATAGTCAGATTTCTTACATAGTGGCTCAGGGCTCCCCAAAGCAAGCATTTCACGAAGGAGGAAGCAGCAACTGCTAGTCCTCTGGAAGTGTAGGCCCGGAACTGGCACATTATCATTTCTGCCACACTTCCTCGGTTAACATGAGTCACGGACCAGCTCAGATTCGTTGCGAGAGTTGACTGTGCAGGGTGTGGGGGTAGGTTTACTGGGAGTAGACTGGCCCAAACTACTCTTGAGAGTGAACAAGAGCCTATTAAAAATTGTGCCAGGTTGACAGGTGTAAACTGGAATTGTCCAGGACTAATCTGGACATATGGTCATCATAGCCCTGCGTGTGCCCTGGAGGAGGCAAGAGATAGGTATTACCCTGAATCTTTCCATGTGATTCTCCTAGTGTAAAAATAGGACCGTGTTCAGTATGCTTCTCATGTTTGGTTTTATTTTATTTATTTATTTATTTGTTTGTTTATTTTAATGTTTATTTTTGAGAGAGAGACAGAGAGAAAGGGACAGAGAGAGGGGGACAGAGGATCTGAAGCAGGTGCTGTGCTGACAGCAGCAAGTCCGACGTGGGGCTCCAACCCACGAACCGTGAGATCATGACCTGAGCCAAAGTCGGACGCCCAGCAAACCGAGCCACCCAGGCGCCCCTATTTTTATTTTTTAAAAATGTTTATTTATGCATTTTGAGAGAGGGGGAGTGCATGCACATGAGCCAGGGAGGGACAGAGATAGAGGAGAGAGAATCTCAGGTGGGCTCCCTCCTGTCAGTGCAGAGCCTGACGTGGGGGGCTCAATCTCATGACTGTGAGATCATGACCTGAGCCGTAATCATGCTTAACTGACTGAACCACCCAGGTGCCCCTGCTGTTGATGTGTTAAGTTGAACATGACTTCTTTAAAAAAAATTTTTTTTAATGTTTGTTTATTTTTGAGAGAGACGGCGTGCACAATCGGGAGGGACAGAGAGAGAAAATGAGTCACAGAAATTGAAGCAGGCTTCAGGCTCTGAGCTGTCTGCACAGAGCGGGACTCAGGGCTTGAACTCAGGAACCGCAAGATCATGACCCCAAGCCGAAGTCGGATGCTTAACTGACAGCACCCAGGCGCCCCAAGTTGAACATGACTTCTGAACACAACCCACCAACTTTGTTTTGGGTGCTCAGTGACTATAGAATGAATTACTTGGTCTAACAGTAGAGGGGGGAAACTGGCTTTGAACTTACTGAGAAGATTTTGTTTGTTGGTCTCTAGTGGGTGGCTTTCCGGAGATATTTTTCAAGATTAATTTTGCCCATGTGTCATTTTCACCCTATAGAACTTGGAATCCTCTCCTAAGATATAGCTCCATTCTGCAGTTAATCAGATGATCTCAGAGGTCTCTTCCAGCTCTAAAATTCTGCTCTAATCTTACAGAAAGTTGTTACCCAAATGATTATTGGGAGAGCCGTGATAAAAGGCCTTCATAGTTTGGATGTGATCTGGGGCCACGTGGGGATCCAGAAAACTTTATGCAGTAAAGTTGCTTTACTCTATACTGTGGACAGAAGTTAGTTTGCAGTCCAAAATGGAATTTGTTCTCAGAAGAATGTTGTCTTTTTTTTTTTTTTTTTTTCTTTTAAGGAGGCTCCATGCCTAGCACGGGGCTTGAACTCACAACCCTGGGATCAAGACCTGAGCCAAGATCAAGAGTCAGTCAGATGCTTAACCGACTGAGCCACCTAAATGCCCCTAGAATGTTAAGTCTTAAAGGTTGACTGTAAAAAATTATTCTAAAGTTCAAAATCCCACTTTTCTGTACAATAGATGGTAAGATCTCATTTTGATGTGAGATGCCTCCAGAACGTGCCATGTTTATGTGTTTGTGTACACACATGTGATTGTGCTTCAGGAATGTAGTATCAGGGTCCATTTTGTCTTTCCTGAAGTTGTTCGGGGGGGCGGGGGCGGCGGTGGTGGAAAGGCTGTCATTCCTATGGAGTGTTTAGCTGATGCAGTTTGTGTTTTGCCCTGGTTGGTCGAGGGAGGGGGAAGGGGTGAGTGAAAATTCTTGACTTGAATGCAGTGTAATAGTCTCATTACTAATCCTGACGACAGTATATAAGAAACAAAACAGACCTCTCCAAGCCAAGTTGCTGCAGATTTGAGTAGTTGTGAGATCTCTTATTGGCTAAAGAACCCAGTAATGTGACTATCGTCAGATGAAGCTCGGTGCTTTCTGTCATCTAGGAGCAGGGGGTTCCCACTGATTCTGGGTGATATATACCAAGTAAATATTCTCTGTATCTATGATGTCTTTCCCCCACAGCATGTTTTATATTACATTTTTCAGTGATGCACCAGCCGTCACACTGGTGACATTTGTAATAGGGAAACCTAACCTCGGATGTCGCTGTGTGTCTGCTTGCAGGGTAGGGGAGGAAGGTAGGTTGGTAAATCAGGAGGACAAGTCAACTTTGCTTTGCAGTTTGTTTGACAGGTTCATACACATCGAGGTTTAGGGAAAATGTCTACTTTTTTTTTTTTTTTTAGAAAAAAATTTTTTTTTTTTTTAACGTTTATTTTTGAGACAGAGAGAGACAGAGCATGAACAGGGGAGGGTCAGAGAGAGGGAGACACAGAATCTGAAACAGGCTCCAGGCTCTGAGCTGTCAGCACAGAGCCCAACGCGGGACTTGAACTCATGGACCACGAGATCATGACCTGAGCTGAAGTCGGCCGCTTAACCGACTGAGCCACCCAGGCGCCCTGGAAAATGTCTACTTTTAAGATGGCTTTGGCACAGATGATGTTTACATGAAAACTACTAAATAGGGAAAGGATTATCATTTATAGAGCACCTTTTGTGTGTACTTTAGCTGTCTTGTGAAGACCATACCTTTTCTACATGAGGGAACGAAGGAAGAGTGACTTTGCCCAGGGCTGTGTGTGACGAAGCTAGTAGCTGTCAGAGCTTGCGTTTGGTCTCAGGTTTGTGTGCCGTCAACGTTCTTGTGGTCCATCCCCTCACCCCAGGTTGGTGATTTATACAAAGGTTCTTCCCAGGTCCTTCCTGACTACCCTCGCTGTATTTTAACCTCCACCAAATACATAGATCCAGCCTCCCTGGAAAAACTGTTACATCTGGCTAGATTGTCTCATATGCCTATTTCTTACATTGTTGTAAACACTGAACGCACTGGATGGATTTTTTTACCCTGGGACCTGTGAACCCTTGGAAGTTGTGTGCAAAATGTTGTATGTGCGTGTGTGTGTGTGTGTGTGTGTGTGTGTGTGTGTGTGTGTGTGAAAATATCAGGATCCATCGCTTTCATAAAATTCTCAATGCTTTCTGACTCAAATAGCCTCAGGAGCCACTACTTGATGCCATTAATATTTTCCGGTACTATTGTTGAATGAATTAATGTACATAAAGTGCTTAGAGTAGGACCTTACAAGAAGTAAATTCACTATTGGTATTGTTATCAAGTTTTCTGTGTGCATGGTCTTCAAAACGTTTTAATAATTGGATAATAACCTGTGGAATAGAATATTACCAGACAGACCAGCTTCTTATTGTTGTCACTATTTGGGTTCAAAATTTTCTTTTCTTTTCTTTTCTTTTCTTTTCTTTTCTTTTCTTTTCTTTTCTTTTCTCTTTCCTTGTTTTAGGTTTTGGACGGCAATTTATTTATTATTTTTAAAAAATATTTGTGAGAGAGAGAGACAGAGTGCAAGCAAAGGAGGGACAGAGAGAGAGGGAGACACAGAATCTGAAGCAGGCTCCAGGTTCTGAGCTGTCAGCACAGAGCCTGATGCGGGGCTTGAACCCATGAACCGTGAGATCGTGACCTGAGCCAAAGTCAGCTGCTTAACTGATTGAGTCACCCAGGCATCCCAGGGAGGCAGTTTATTGATTTTTTTTTTTTTCAGTTTATTTATTTTGGGCTGCCTGGGTGGCTCAGTCAGTTGAGCATCTGACTTCATCTCAGGTCACCATCTCATGATTCATGACTTTGAGCCCCATATCAGGCTCTGTGCTGTCGGTGCAGAACCTGCTTCGGATCCTCTGTCCACCTCTCTCCCGCTCCCCTGCTCATATTCTGTCTTTCTCAAAAAAAATTTAAAAAAAAAATTTAAAAAAAAGTTAGCATGTGCACGTGTAGGGGGAGAGGCAGAGGGAGAGGGAAAGAGGATCTCAAGCCTCTGACGGCTCTGTGCCGTCAGTTGCAGAGCGTGCAGTGGGGCTCAATCCCACAAACTGGGGGATCGTGACCTGCGTCAAAATCAAGAGTTGGACGCTTAACTGACTGAGCCACCCAGTCACCCCCAAAATTTACTTTTCTTAGGGATGTGGTCAAAATAGGTGAAGGGAGGAGTGGGAGATACAGGCTTCCAGTTAGGGAATGGATAAGTAATGAGGAAGAAAGGTACGGCATAGGGAATGTCGTGGTATTCTGAGTGCCGTGTGGGGACAAATGGTAGCTGTGTTTGTAGTGAGCACAGCATGACATACAGAGTGTAGCTGTGGAGTCACCGTGTCGTACATCTGGAACTAATGACGCTGCGTGTCAACTATACTTTGAATAAAAAGTCCTCTTTACCAGATCATTACAAAAAAGTTTTTGTTTTTCTTTTACAAGCTATTTGAGATGAATCTTCACGTATTTATAGCAGTTCCCTATATTTTGGATTATTTCTGAAGATTCCCCAGAGTGAAATTACTGGGTCAAAATGTATGAACATTTTGAAGATTTTAGATATTGCCAGATTGCTTTCCAGAAGACATATACTAATGTGTACTGGCAATAAATTGCACTCTGCATTGCTGTATGCTCTAGCTTGCAGTAAACAAATAGATAAGTTTAATAAGCAGAAGATTGCCTTGTTTCGTAAGTATTTTTCCAGTTTCTAGACAGGTGAAACATTTTCTGTGTACTGTTTTGTGAATTGTCTTTATGTCTTTTTCCCATTGAATAGGGTTTTTATAGTTTTCTTATTAGTTTGAGATACACTTAGTCACCTGTTACAACTATGTATTCTGAGAATGCTTGCCTTTTTTTTTTAGAGTAATTTCTTTTTTTATCATTTTTTTTAATGTTTATTTTTTTGAGAGAGCATGCAAGCTGAGAAAGGGACAGAGAGAGAGAGGGAGACACAGAATCTGAAGCAGACTCCAGGCTCTGAGCTGTCAGCACAGAGCCTGATGTGGGGTTCGAACCCATGGACTATAAGATCATGACCTGAGCCAAAGTCAGATGCTTAACCGACTGAGCCACCCAGGTGCCCCTATATTAGTTATAATATAAAATAACTGTCTTCTCCACAATTTGGATTATGTACTTCTTTTACTTCAAATGTCAGTACTTAAAAAAATGTTGGTTTAGAAAACCATTGAAAATGTTTAACTTTCCCCACATCACAAGTTTAAAATGTAGAATTGGTTTCTACCTTGTGTTCAAGCCAGTGTGATAAATCTGCTGCATCAGAAAGAGCTATGTACCAGTCCTGGAAATAGTACACAAACAAATAGCCCAAAGTCATTATCAACTGATGCAGACGCTGTTGCTGAAGCCTTATTTACAGTTGTGTTCGGGAGCACTGGGTAAGGGCAGGCTTAAGGAGGGAGATTCTTTTTTTTTTTTTTTTTTTTTTTTTTTAACTTTTTTTTTTTTTT
>NW_026057582.1:2595610-2623411 GCF_023721935.1 Panthera uncia | reverse complement strand
TTTTTAACGTTTTCATTTTTATGTTTGAGAGAGAGTGCAAGAGGGGGAGGGGGCAGAGAGGAGGGGGCAGAGGATCCAAAGCAGGCTTTGAGCTGACACCAGCAAGCCCCATGTGGGGCGCCAACTCACAGACCATGAGATCACTCCCTGAGCCGAAGTCGGACACTCAACCGACTGAGCCACCTGGGCGCCCCAAAGAGGGAGATTGTAGTGGAAGGCTGTTTGGAACCTGTAGGGAATGGAGAGGGGTTTGTTTGTTTGTTTGTTTGTTTGTTTTTAAATCTCTACTGAACTCATGACCCCAAGATCAAGAGTCGCATGTGCCCCCGACTGAGCCAGCCACGCGTCCCTGGAGAGGTGGGTTTTAATGGGAAAGGTACTCAGCGTTATTCCTACCTTCATAGTATTGTTTTCTGTCCGTGTTTTAAATACAGTTCTCCTGGGATTCTTTTCTTGATTTATACAGCTGCCACCGTAGTGTTCATGACTGTATCCATGGGAACACAAGTAGGATGACATGAGTTTTTAACTTGTTGCTAAGCAGATCTAGCCTGGAACGTATTAAAATTTTCTCATTAAAAGGTGTTTGCATGTTTTACCTTCTGTGGGGGAAGGTAACCAAACAGGGCAGTTTGGAATTACAACTGTGAAACTGTATAAACCCTTTTAGTAGAAAGGACTGGTTGTGTTTTTAATCAATTCAATATTTGAAATGGAAGAGAGTTAGTTGAAATAACTCCCTGTGTTCTGTAAGTGTGGCCTCTTAAGCTTAAAAGGTCAGTCTTCAGGTGTGTGTGGACTGCATGTGAACACCCGATTCCCCCTGAGTGTACATGAAATCCCAGAATGGCAACATATTGTAGGTGGTCCTTCTGACCCTCAAAGACTTGGGGGTCTAATCATGGAAGTCTCATGGAGATTGAGATACTGGTCTCTTATTTTGGTTGACATTTTCATTTAAAAAATTTAATAGGTTGTGTGTCATTGGTATAAAACAGCTAAATTTCAAAGAGATACACAGTAAAACACAATTGGTCTTTTACCCACATCTTCCAAGTCCTACAGTTCCCCAGAGGCTGCCACGCTTATTAACTCCTTGTGTCATTATAATTGAAAGAATTACTGGAGTAGTTATTTCGTAATAATAGATAACAGGGACGTCTGGATGGCTCAGTTGGTTGAGCGTCCAACTCTTGATTTCGGCTCATGTCATGACCTCACAGTCCTGAGATTGAACCCCGTGTTGGGCTCTGCACCGACAGCACGCAGCCTGCTTGGGATTCTCTGTCTCCCCTCCCCCACTCATGTGCTCACATTCTCTCTCAAAAGTAAGTAAACATTAAAAACAATAGTAATAGGTAATATTTATGCATTTCTATGGGCCAGCCACTGTGATAGGTGTATTACAGGACAGTCTTAGGAAGCAGTCCATTGTAACTCAGTTAAACGCACTTAATTCTCCCATAATAAATCTAGTTACCATCTGTCATTAAAAAAAAAACAAACAAAACTCAAGTAACTCAATTTTACTGATAAGGAAACTGAGGCTTAGAGAAGTTAAATAACTTGCACAGGATTTAATATTTCTTGCTCACTAGATTGTATGCTCTCAAGAAAGGAGGCTCCATACTTTATTTCTGCTTTATTCCCTGTGTGCCGCATAGTCACGATGGGGGTTGGTAGTGTGTCAAGTGTAATACGAAGGCCAGTTTTACAAGAGGGATGGTTGTGTCTTCATTTCTTAGCTGTGAGCTTGTTTAGCTGTGACTCAAACTTCTCTTTGTAGAGAAGTCACATTGAGTATTGGAGCAGCATTGAATCTGCATATTTATTAAGGGAACCTTACATTTTTGGATTTCATGCTGGGAACATTTGAGAGAACCCCTCCTGATCTGAGAAGGTCCAGCGTTTGGAGGGAAGGGTGATGCGCACAGGGATCGAGAGCATTGTGACTCTGTTCCTTGCGGGTCTGTTTGGTTCTTACTCCTTTCCCTCCACTCCTGCTCCAACTATATCTTGGCGCCGTGTCTTTTCAGTTTCTTGATCTCAGTGAAGGAATAAGTAGGAATTGAAGGGATCAAATCGAAGGAACAAATTCTTTTGTTAAATGTCAGTATTAATGAGTGTCTGTGACCTTGAAAATCTGTGTTTGGTATTAGTTGTATGTAGTGCCTCTACCTTCTTACCTTTGAAGAGAAGAAAACAAAAGTTTAGAGCTGGATAGGATTACTGAGATTATTTAGCAAGAGGAAAGCGAGGGGCAGTTCAGTTCCATAGATAATTGTGGAATTATTTTCTTCATTTGTTAAGTGGGCTTAATGATCTCACAGGGTTGATTCAACCTGAGGATTATAAAAGCCACATTTATGCATCTTTGTGTGATAAGTTCTTCACTTCCTTGGACTCCTTTGTGAGTGTGCTGTGAGACAACCACACATAACAGTCTTAGAAATTCTGATGTTTACTGGAGAAGATCTTTAGAGGCATCTTTATAAAAGTCTTGGGCTGGGACGCCTGGGTGGCTCAGTCGGTTAAGTGTCCGACTTCAGCTCAGGTCACGAGCTCACCGTGTGTGGGTTTGAGTCCCACGTGGAGCTCTGTGCTGACAGCTCAGAGCCTGGACCCTGCTTCGGATTCTGTGGCTCCCTTTCTCTCTGCCCCTCCCCCGGTTCTCTCTCTCTCTCTCAAAAATAAACATTAAAAAAATTTAAAAAAGAAAGTCTTGGGCTGATGATTTAATGGTAATACTAATAGTTAAACTTGCTGGGCACTTAGTATGGGCTAGCATGCACGGTATGGGGGGGAAAGTATTCTGAGACCTCATAGCAAGGATTGGAGTAGGGGAGAGTGGAGTCAGGAAGGCCATTTGAAACAGTTTATAGTATTATAAGCTTGAGAGTGAAGGCTCAGCTAAGCAGTAGAAATGGCACGGATTTGAGAGGATGTGAACAAAACGCACCGGGCTGGCGGAGAGGGAGGGAGGCAACTAGATTGAGCTTTGATGCTCTGAGTGTAATGGGGTTCTATAAACAGTGGAGCCGTCTGGAGAGGTCACTAATGTTTGGAAACTGAAAAACTAGGTCAATGCAGAGTACGTACCTTGGCAGAAGTGGGGAAGCCGGGCCCAGAAGGAGAGGTGGTGATACCAGTGAGCAGTAAGCCGACTTGCTGCTGCAGAAGCTCGGGGAAACCCGCAAACTACAAGCGCCAGGCGTCTCCCAAGGCCCAGGGCCGGCGCGGATGGGGTGAACCGGCATGAATGGCGTGAACCAGCGCCAATGGCATGGAGGGGGTTGAACCGACGCGGGTGGGGTGAACTGGGCGCGGGTGGCGTGGGTGGCGTGGATGGGATGAACCAGAGGGCGGACTGAACGTCTGTGGGAAGTTCTTAAATCCTTGGATTCGGGCTTCACTCCCAGAACCCGGCACCTGCCCCTCTCCTGTCCCAGCAGAGGACAGATTTATTCTTGGCAGAGTTTGGAGCAGAGGGGCTCTACATTTGAAGAGGGAAGGATGGATGAGACCGGAGGTGGGAGTGTGGGGAGGTGCACAGATTTAAGTGAAAGCTTGCGTGTCCAATGGTGAGAAGCCCAGAACACCCCCCAGTTTTCACAGCCTAGCTTGTACCCTAGAGGCAGCAGGTTAGAAGATTCTTTGGAAGGAAAGTGGTCCAGATGTAAATGTCAAGTCTTGCCAGTTGTCACCCTGTATTCAAGTTAATGTTTCCATTGCTGTTGCTTTAAAACAACATTTTAGGGGCGCCTGGGTGGCTCAGTCGGCTCAGGTCATGATCTCGCGGTCCGTGAGTTCGAGCCCCACGTCGGGCTCTGTGCTGATGACTCAGAGCCTGGAGCCTGTTTCAGACTCTGTGTCTCCCTCTCTCTGACCCTCCCCTGTTCATGCTCTGTCTCTCCCTGTCTCAAAAAGAAATAAAACGTTAAAAAAAAATTAAAAAAAAAAACAACAACATTTTATTAGTTGTCACAGTTTCTGGTGGTCAGGATTTAGGAAAGGTTCAGCTGGGCAGTTCTGGCTTGGGTTTCTTTTCAGATCATTGTCACATGGTGGCTGAAGCAGAATGGGCTGGGCACACATCTTTTTTCACATTTCAAGGGGGGCGGGTAATGTAGATTCCATCTCTTGATAGAAGTTGAATCCAAGTCAGATTGTAGGGGTGCCTGGCTGGCTCAGTTGGTGGAGCATCTGTCAGTTGATCACGGGGTCGTGAGTTTGATCCCACGTTGGGTGTGGAGGCAGCCCCCTGGTCTGTTTGAAATACGAGTTGAAACCTTCTTGCATCTTTTTGAGGTTTTAGAAAAGTTTTTCTCTCTTTTTTTATTTTTTATTTTTTAATTCTTTAACTTACATCCAAGTTACTTAGCTTATAGTGCAATAATGATTTCAGGAGTAGATTCCAGTAATCCAACCCCTATGTGTAACACCCAGTGCTCATCCCAACAAGCGTCTTCCTTAACGCTCCTTACCCATTTAGCCCATCCCCCCACCCACGACCCCTCCAGCAATCCTCAGTTTGTTCTCTGTATCTAAGAGTTTCTTATGTTTTGTCCCCCTCCCTGTTTGTATATTGTTTTTGCTCCCTTCCCTTATGTTCATCTGTTTTGTATCTTAAATTCCTCATATGAATGAAGTCCTATGATATTTGTCTTTCTCTGACTAATTTCACTTAGCTTAATACCCTCTAGTTCTATCCACGTAGTTGCAAATGGCAAGATTTCATTCTTTCTGATTGCCGAGTAATACTCCACTGTATGTATATCCCACATCTTCTTTATCCATTCATCCATTGATGGGCATTTGGGCTCTTTCCATGCTTTGCCTATTGTCGATAGGGCTGCTATAAACATGGGGGTGCATGTGCCCCTTTGAAACAGCACACCTGTATCCCTTGGATAAATACCTAGTAGTGCAATTGCTGGGTCGTAGGGTAGTTCTATTTTTAATTTTTTGAGGAACCTCAGTACTGTTTTCCAGAGTGGCTGCACCAGCTTGCATCCCCGCCAGCGGTGCCAAAGAGATCCTCTTTCTCCGCATCCTCGCCAACATCTGTTGCTGCCTGAGCTGTTCACGTTAGCCATCCTGACAGGTGTGAGGTGGTATCTCCTTGTGATTTGGATTGGTATTTCCCTCATGATGAGTGATGTTGAGCAGTGTTTCTCGTGCCGGTTGGCCATCTGGATGTCTTCTTTGGAGAAGTGTCTATTCATGTCTTCTGCCCATTTCTTCACTGGATTATTTGTTTTTTGAGTGTTGAGTTTGATAAGTTCTTTATAGATTTTGGATACTAACCCTTTATCTGATGCGTCATTTGCAAATATCTTCTCCCATTCTGTTTGTTGCCTTTTAGTTTTGCTGATTGTTCCTTTGCTGTACAGAAGCTTTTTATTTTGATGAGGTCCCAGTAGTTCGTTTTTGCTTTTGTTTCCCTTGCCTCCGGAGACGTGTCGAGTCAGAAGTTGCTGTGGCTGAGGTCAAAGGGGTTTTTGCCTGCTTTCTTCTCTAGGATTTTGGTGGCTTCCTGTCTTACGTTTAGGTCTTTCATCCATTTTGAGTTTATTTTTGGGTATGGTGTAAGAAAGTGGTCCAGGTTCATTTTTCCACATGTTGCTGTCCAGTTTTCCCAGTACCATTTGCTGAAGAGACTGTCTTTGTTCCATTGGCTGTTCTTTCTTGCTTTGTCAAAGATTAGTTGGCCATACGTTTGTGGGTCCATTTCTGGGTTCTCTATTCTGTTCCATAGATCTGAGTGTCTGTTTTTGTGCCAGTACCATACTGTCTTGATGATTACAGCTTTGTAGTATGTCTTGAAGTCAGGATCGTGATGCTTCCAGCTTTGGTGTTCTTTTTCAGGATTGCTTTGGCTATTCGGCGTCTTTTCTGGTTCCATACAAATTTTAGGATTGTTTGTTTTAGCTCTGTGAAGAATGCTGGTGTTAGTTTGATGGGGATTGCTTTAAAAAACTTTTTCCAGCATAAACTGGATTTGATCTTTCAACCTATAGCCATTTCTTCTTTTGAGAATTGTTTTGCCTTCAGGAAATAGTCGTATTTTTGAGCCCAGCAAATCCTGGCGCCTTTATTTTTAACAATTTGTTCCCCAGCCCCTCCTTCTCTCCTCTCACTTTGTCTTAGGCGGTGTGAAGAAGCTGGGCGGCACCCACAGTATTTTCCCTGGAAATCTCAAGCGGATCACCGAGTTTGTTGGGTGTACTTCCTGTTTTCCACCACTCCATTAACAAGGGTCTCCTCTTCTCCATGTACGGTCATATTTTTCTTCCTTTTCACCAAACCTTTACTGCTAGTCTCCTCATTGAGGCCTTCTCTAACGACCTCCTCAAGGCCTTCCAGTTTGTCCTTGCCACCAGGAAGCCGGTAGTAGTACCACGTGCTTTAGGTTTTTGTAATAGCAACATCTCACTTCCAGGTGCCATAATCTGTCTCCCTATTCTTGCTGCCTGAAAATGACCACCCCCCCCCACCCCCCCAAGTAACTGACTTAGAATAAGCGCATGGTTTCTCTGGGGCAAGAAGTTGAGGGTGGCTGGACTCGGTGGTTCTGGCCCAGGTCACTTCTGCGGTTGCAGTCAGTCAGGTGGTGAGCTGCGGGAGCGGTGGGCACAGCGCAGGTGAGGCGGGTCACGCAGTGGGGCGGGGGGGGGGGGGGGTGGCTGGGCTCCTCTCTCTCCACGTGGTGTCAGGGCCTCTGCAGGAGGTTTCTGTGTGGGGAGTCGTTTGTGCTGCCGCTTCAGGGCACTCTGGTTGCTTACCTGGACTGTCCAGTGATACGTGTCTCACGGGAACCAGGCAGGCAGAATGTTTCATCTCCTTGACTTAGTCTTGGAAGTCATATCATGACATTTCTGCTGCAGTCACAAATTTGCCCAGGTTCGAGGGGAAGAGAACTTGGACCTCACCTCTTGAAAGTAAGTGGTTCGGTTGGCTGCACTGTAAGAAGATCATATGAGATGGGCATAATGAGGTCAACTGTAGAGAACACAATCTACCGCGGCCCTTAGTGAAACAGTTAGATCCCCGTGTGATCACACCGTGGGCAAGCCTTGCTACTTAATAAGCTCCATCTGTGCACAGGAACGTAAAGCCTACTTTTTGGTTAGTACTTCCTTCTTTCAGGGATCATCATACACATGAAGGAAGCCTCTAGCAATCTAACACAAACAGATAAAAAGAAACTAAAGAAACAGGAAATGCAAGTTGCAGAAGGAAAGTTCAAGCTTTCCTTACAATAGACTTGGGGTGCCTGGGTGGCTCACTCGGTTAATAATCCCACTTCGGCTTAGGTCGTGATCTTGCGGCTCGTGAGTTCGAACCCCACGTCAGGCTCTGTGCTGACGGCTCAGAGCCTGGAGCCTGCTTCAGATTCTGTGTCTCCCTCTCTCTGCCCCTCCTCCCCTCATGCTCTGTCTCTCTCTCTCTCTCTGCCTCTGTCTCAAAAATAAATAAATTAAAACATTTAAAAAATACTTGGAAAGTAATTTAAAAAAATTAAAAGCAAGAGGCTTAAAGAACCGAAAGAGGGTGTTACATTCATGATACAAAAATAGGATGGGGTAAAATAAGCAACCATTCAGAAGACAAGAAGAAACTCTTGGAAAATTAGAATAGTAGGGAAATTTTTCAATAGGAAACTGAGGAAATCTAGAAAGTGGTAGGCAAAGACAGATGAAAAAGAGACTGGACAATGCCAGGGCCTTGATTGGAGCCTTGATTGACAAATATCATTTAAGGTGGGAGGAGGAAGTGTGGAAATGTGAGTATGGACTGTGTTTTAAGTGATGATTAATATCAGTTTTTCCAAAGTATGATAATGGCACTGTGTTTATGTAGCCGAATGTCCTTATTCCTGGGAGATACATACTGAAGGAGTTCAGTGTTACGGCGTCTGCATTTTTCAAATGGTTGTGTGTATGTGTGTATATATAAAGAGGGCAGGCACAAGAGAGAGATAATTAAAGCTATTATGGCATAATGTTAATAATTCAGGATGAATACAAAACAAAACAGAAAAGAGTATATCAGAGTTAATGGATGGGTTCACGAGATCCAACCTCTGAATTACTAGGTGTTCCAGAGAGAAGCAAAAAAGAAAATGGAGAAGGAACAGTGATTAAATTAACATTTAAACATTTTCTCCGACCAAAGGTCATAAATCTCTGGATTGAACAGATACACTGAGTGCCCAGGACAGGGAATAAAAGAAAATATAAACCGGTACATCACCATGAGGTTTCAGAACAGTGAGAATAGCGTGGACCCCAAAATCTTCCAGAGGGAACAGATCAGGTTATGACGATGGATTGTGAATCACCATGACACCGTAATGCAGGTGACAGTGGAACAGTGCCTTCAGATGCAAGGAGTGTTTCTTCCAGTCTAGGATTCTGGCAGACAGTGTATGTGAAGTGTGGAGACAAAGACATTTTTTAGACAAGTAAGTCTATTTTTTTTTTCTCCCTAAAGAGGGGTAAGGTCTTAACCCTCCCCCTCTCTATATGTACTACCTTTTTGGGGACTCCTTGAGAATAAGTGCAGACATGATACTTTATTTTTGTTCTCTGGGGTTTTTCGTTTGGTTTTTGTTCTTTTGTTTTTTTGTTTTTTTTGTTTTTAAAGTAGGCTCTTTGGCCATCATGGGCTCAAACTCATGACGGTGAGATCGGGAGTCACACACTCTGAGACTGAGCCAGCCAGGTACCCCAAAGCTTTTATCTTTAAGTAATCTCAGTACCTAATGTGGGGCTTGAACTCACAAGCCTGAGTTTAAGAGCCAAATGCTCTACTGACTGAGCCAGCCAGGTGCCCTGAGGGTTTTTTATTTTTTTTTTAATAACAGCTTTATTGAAATATAAATCATATATGCCCATTTGAAGTGTACAATTAAGTGATTTTAATATATTTACAGAGTTGTGCATCCATTGTTATATCTCTTTTAGAATGTTTTCATCCAGAAAGAGACTCCATACCTCCTAGTAGTCACTCCCCTTTTTTCCCAACACCCAGCCATAGGCAACTGCCGGTCTGTTTTCTGTGTCTGGATTTGCTTATTCACATTACATTTAACAGGATCATATCACAGGTGATCCTTTGTTACTGGCTTTTTTTTTACGTAGTACTTTTTAGGTTCATCCGTGTTACAGCATATTTCAGGCCTTCATTCTTCTTTATTGGTGGATGGTTCTGTTGTATGGATATACCGTATTTATCTTATTTGTCTGCTCATCAGTTGATAGACATTTGTGTGGTTTCTCCTTTTTTTTTTTTCAAGTTTATTTATTTATTTTGAGAGAGAGGGAGAGAGTGCGTGAGTGGGGGAAATCCCAAGCAGGCTCTGTGTTGTTAGTGCAGAGCCCGACGTGGGGCTCAATGTCATAAACTGTGAAATCATGACCTGAGCTGAAACCAAGAGTTGGACACTTAACCAACTGAGCCACCCAGGTATCCCTGGGTAGTCTGGTTGTATATGAAGACAGTGAAGAAAGAAAGAAGAGAGAGTTTGAACAATCACAGTAATCAGCAATGTTTAATGACTAAGATTAGTCTATTATTCGTCAGTGTATTAAGTTTCAGGGGGAAGTGGGTAAAAAACCCACAAATTTTACAAATCTTACAAACACTTGTAACAAAACAAAACAGCATTTCTTTGGATAGTGGGAAAGGGAGGTCAGACTTCAAAACATGGTGGACAGGATTATGCCCTTTCATTTGTCTATCCCATGAACTCTAGAGTACACGTCTACGTCTCTAATTTTACAGATGGGGAAACTGAGTCCTGGGTACTTTTTGATATTTCTATATTTTTGCAAGTGATTGGTTATTCTGTAGCTGTTGTATAGGAAGAAATAGTCCTGGAGGTGACTGGGCTCCCATTTGTCCTCATTGGAGTTGTGGGTTCCTTACAGCCAAGTTAGGAACAGCTTTCCGGAGATGTTTCAACAGTGTGGGACTCATTTCAGAGTTGTCAGTCCTAGTCATCGAATGTTGGATGGTTTGCCCTTGCACTGAATAGTTTAGTTATCTTCTCAATAGTAATTGCTGTATGAGGCATTGAGACTTGGACTCATAATAGAATCCAGATATTTTCTTTTCTTCTCTTTTTTTTTTTTTTTTTGAGAGAGAGAGTGTGTGCACACAGACGAGGGGCAGAGGGAGGGAGGGAGGGGAGGAGAGAGAGAATCTTGAGCAGTCTCCATGCTCAGCTTGGAGATTTCCAGATATCTTTTTTAAAAAAATTTTTAATGTTTATTAATTTTTGAGAGAGAGAGATCGTGAGTAGGGGAGGGGCAGAGAGAGAGGGAGACACAGAATCCTAAGCAGGCTCCAGGCTCTGAGCTGTCAGCACAGAGCCCTACATGGGGCTTGAACCCATGAACCGTGAGATCATGACCTGAGCCGAAGTCGGATGCTTAACCAGCTGAGCCACCCAGGCGCCCTGGAGACACCCAGATATCTTAATGAGAATGTGCTCGTTTTTATTTTTTGAAGTTAATTCCTGGGGCTCCTGGGTGGCTCAGTCAGTGAATTGTCCAGCTCTTGAGGTGAATCATCCGACTCTTGATTTCAGCTTAGGTCATGATCCCATGGTCATGGGATCGAGCCTTGTATTGGGCTCTGCACTGAGTGTGGAGTCTGCTTAGGATTGTCTCTCTCTCTCCTCCCTTCTGGCACTCTCCCCCACTTGTTTCTCCCTCTCTCTCTCTCTTTTTTAATTTAACGTTTATTTATTATTGAGAGACAGACCCAGAGTGTGAGCGGGGGAGGGGTAGAGAGAGGGGGAGACGCAGAATCTGAAGCAGGCTCCAGGCTCTGAGCTGTCAGCACAGATCCCGACACGGGGCTCGAACCCACGAACCGTGAGATCATGACCTAAGCTGAAGTCAGACGCTTAACTGACTGAGCCACCTAGGCGCCCCTGTTTTTTCTCTTTTAGATGTAGTTCTTAAATAGTCTGTTCTTTGGTGTTATTTTTTTTTTTTTAATGTTTATTTTAGAGACAGAGAGAGAGGGAGAGAGAATGAGTGGGGGAGGGGCAGAGAGAGAGGGAGGCACAGAATCCCAAGCAGGCTCCAGGCTCCGAGCTGTCAGCACAGAGCCTGACCCAGGGCTCGAACTCACAAACTGCGAGATCATGACCTGAGCCAAAGTCGGCTGAGCCACTCAGGCCCTCCTCTCTCTCTCTCTCTTTCTCATAGATAGATAGATAGGTAAATATAGTTAGTTAGTTAACTCCTAACTTGCTAGCAGTTGATGGAACTATCATTTTTGCACAATAAATTGACGTGGTTGGTTAGAATAATTTGATGGTAAATTTGAATATTGCCGTTAATGGGGGAGACTGGAGTGGATAGATATGGTTGATATGAGTAAGCATACCTGTGAAAAAATGGGTTCCCTAACTATTTAGAAAGCTGCACGCATCTGACTTCTTGTGGCTGTTGCCTGAGTTCTATCAGTAGACCTTTTGAGAAGCTTACACCGGAGATCTTTACGCTGAGTTGGCTGGAATAAGTGGGAATGGCTAGGTCCGCTTTAGATGAAAGCATTGTAACTAGACTCTTAAAAACATCCTTGTGATTAAATCTAGTTTGCATGTCTGGATCGATTATTTTAAGCTCCTCATATGTACTAGGACCTTTGCTACTGTTTTAAAATGCTGTTTTATTTAATCGCTATAAGGAAGGGCTTGTGTCCTCCATTTTTACAGGAGAGGGAGAGAGAGAGAGAGAGAGAGAGAAAACTGAGGCCTGGGGACATTAGATGAGTCTCCTTTGGTCTGGGCAGAGCTGGGACTTCATCCTGTTACATCAGACTGCTCTCCTCCTAACCCAGGTGAATGTTCGCTGCATTATTAAAGAACGGCCGGCCGGGAATACCTGGGGCCTCCTTTGTCCCTTTTCCTGGATGGAAGAAGGAGTTCAGAGAAGGGAATTACAGCCTCCCTCTCCCCTACTCTGCCGTCTTGTGGCAGCGACCAGATTTCTCAGACCTTTGCCTGCGTGTTTTACGTGATTGTACTGTGTCCGTTTCTTGCACACAGTAAGCTCGCGCATCTGTGTGTCCTTCTGAACAGTTCCCTTCAAGTATTGTTGTACTGTCCTGCATCTGTATTTAAATATTTGTGTTTAAGTATCTTGTGTCCTTTCATTGAGACCCTGATTTGGGTGAAACTTCTTCAAACTGCATTTCTTTCTAGCACATTCCGTTTTTATTACTTAGTTTTAAAATGTTATGTATATAAGCAGTCTCCACCCGCAACGTGGGACTGGAACTCACGACCCTGAGATCAAGAGTCACACTCCTCTGACTGAGCCAGCCAGCTGTTCCCAGCATATTCTGTTTTTATTACCTAGAACTCCCAGCTGAGATTTTTTTGATAGATACATCAAGAGGCACCTTCTGTAACATTTTCTGTCTTCCAGGGTTGGTGAAAATGTTATTGATAAATAATAAATGTACTGAGAATGCATAACTGTGCCCATAAAATGGGAAGGGTGCGTGTCTGCAAGATTTCAGGGAAGCGTGGATCACAAAGCTATTGGGAAATCGCTGCTGAATGTTACAGCGTTATTCCTTAATTCTTAAAAGACTCGTGATGTTTGTGACCGTCACGTGCAATATGGATTCCGTTTTGAGTCGGGCACTTGGGTAAAGAGTAAGTAAAGATTTGGTTCTCATTTGAGCTAGTCATGTAGTCATTGAGTCGTGCCTTATAATGTCTCTGGGGTGCAGACAGCACACGCCTTCTGTGGTGTGGGGGGCCTAGAGAGAGGGGTGTGCTCCCCGGCAGAGGGAGGTGATCAAGACCGATCTGTGCGATTTGTAATGGTTGGTCTTGATCTCACCACCTCTTGGCCTGTGGTCGACTTTTCCTTCCCTGCCCCCGCTCGGGGGTGGTATAAATGCATTTTGGAAGCTGCCTGTGTACTCTTGGGTCAAGAACCAGCACAGAGGGTGTTCCCCCCCCACCCCCCGTGCCCACCCAACTCCACCCCTGTCTCTCCATAATGTCTCTCCCCTGTCTCACTCCCTCCTATGCCTTTTTGGGCTTCAGAACTAGGGTCAAGAGGGGTCTTCAGGGAGAAAAGGGGGAAGTGTCGGGGGCTAGGTGGCAGCGGCGGGAGTGGCAGTGGTGGACTTAAAAAACATGTATATTTGAATAGGTAATACAGGTACGTGGCACAAAATTCAAACATGCAGAAGCCTACATACAGTGAAAGGAGACTTCTCCCGCATTCTTAGCCTTCACTTTCCCTCCCTGGAGACAGCCATTTTTACTCGTTTCTTCTGGATGTGTTGACACTGGCTTCCAAAGGAGTATCTTAGCCGTTGTACTTCAGAATGTCAGGAAGCTTGGATGGTTCACATTCAGACATTATTTTCCTTTCGTGAAGCTCATTGGTATTCCTTCCTCTCGGTGCCTTTCCTGTGGCAAGTTCGTAGTTTGTGTTTTTCACTTTATCGTGACACTTTCCTATGTTTTTATGATTTTCCACTTTTTAAGAACTGGCTTTGGTATCTCTTTCAGAAGGTTGCGATGAATTCAAGCTAAGGTTTGTGAACACTCCTGGCACATAATAGTTAATCAATAGGTATTTCCTTTCCCTCCCATTGGTGGTGTGTATAAAAGAAAACATGACGAAAAAATATTTGTGGATTCTAAAATTAAGGTTAAGCTTGTGTGAGTTGTTTCTTGGTGAACTCATTCATCTGAGTGGAAATACATTATTTTCATTCGTTGAATTCACTCTGCTCAGATTATTAAGAAAAATAACAAAAGATTACTCAAGTCTTGTCTTGTTTTTCTTCCCTTATAATTTCTTTACGTTGATTCTAGACCCAAACATAACACAGAGTAGAGACGTGTGAAAAAGATTTTTGAAGATACGTTTGCAAAACGGTCCTTATCGTAGTGATGGACGCTGATGTGTGTCTAGTCTCTGGATTTATGTTTTCCTCTTGCGTTGTTTATGGTAGGTCTCCCTCTCTCTCTGCGTGGCTGGTACGCACGTGTGCGTGCTCTCAAATTTAAAAAAAGAGTTGCAGGCTGTAGTTTTGATGTTTTTCATGTTTATGGCTCTAATTCTGGGAATTTTATTTATTTGTATTAAAAAAATGTTTTTAACATTTATTCATTTTTTGAGAGACAGAGCACAAGTTGGGGAGGGGCAGAGAGAGAGGGAGACACAGAATCTGAAGCAGGCTCCAGACTCCAGGCTGCAGCATAGAGCCTGATGTGGGACTCCCAGCTCATGGACGGGGAGATCATGACCTGAGCTGAATCAGACGCTTAACTGACTGAGCCACCCAGGTGCCCCTAATTTTTAAATTTTAGAACGAGAGAGAGTGCATGCAAGTGGGGGAGAGAGGAAGGGGGAGAGAGAGAGAGAGAGAGAGAGTGAGAGAGAGAGTCCTAAGCAGCCTCTACACTTAGCGCACAGCCCCGATGCGGGGCTCGATCCCACAACCCTGGGATCTTGACATGAACTGAAGTCAAGGGTTGGATGCTCAACTGACCAGGTCACCCAAGAGCCCTAATTCTGGGAGTTTTTAGAATGTTACTTTCTCAGCAAGGGAGAAGCCACCAGTCCCCCCGCCTTGCTGAATACTGTACGTTGTGAGACCTCCTCACCCAGTTTCCCCGAGCGTTAACATCTTACATAACTGTTACATTACACTATGCAAACTAAGAAGCCAACGTTGGGACATTCCTATTACTAACCAAGCTTCAGACTTTGTCCACATTTTACTAGTTTTCCCATTAATGTGCTTTTTCTGGCTACCACATTGCATGTCCTGCCTTCTCAGTTTCCTCTGGTCTGTGTCAGGTTTTCAGTGTTTCCCGGTTCATGATCTTGAGAGTCTTGAGGGGTTCTAGTTGGGTCCAGGTATTTTGTAGAATATCCCTCAATTTATCTGACCTTTTTCTTATGATTAGACTGGGATTGTGGCAGAATCTACAGAGATAAAGTGTCCTTTGAATTTCATCATATTGGAGTTGGAGGGCAGTGTATGTGCTCTAATCCTGACCTCTCACTGGCGGTGGTAAGTTTGATTACTGGACCCAAGTGATGTTTAGCGGGTTCTGTGCTGTCGTTACCCCAGTCCACTTGCATGCTCTGTTCTTTGAAATTAAGTTAACTAATACAGTCCACACTCAAGTGGAGGGAATTAATCTCCACCTCCTGGAGGAAGGGAGTATTTATATAGACTGTTTGAAATTCTTCTGCAAGGAAGCTGCTTTCTCTAGGAAATCTCTTCTTTGCCCACTTTTCTGTTGGCTTATTGGGCTTTTCATTTGGTTTAAAAAAGTGTTTTACCTAGGATCTCCATAAATATTTGGATAAATTACCGAACCAGCTACTTGTGTATGAACACGTGTATTTTGTTGATAGAAAGTTACGAGGTCTCTACTGTCAGACAAGTAGATCAGTAGATCTTCATCCCATCAGCGTCCATAAATAGCTGGGCACCAGGGTCGTTAAGACCCCTAAGTCTTCCATTTTTATATTGGCTCTTCTAATGTCAGACAATATTAACAACAACAGAGAAGCTTGCTTTGTTTTACCAGAAACTCCTGGGAATTTCCACAGAATACCCGGACAAGGAATTAGGCTTACTACTTAAACAAGAAAGGTCTGGACTGAGTGTAATCAAGTGTGGCTGAGAAAACACCAGGCTGAAGTAGGGGTGGGAGCTTGCCTTGAAGACAGCTTTGACACTGGATCACCGTGGGCAAGGCGCTTCATGTCTCTAGAGTGTGGTTTCCTCAAATTAAGCAAGCTCCGTCTGTGAAGTTCTTTGTAGCTTTAATAGTCTCAGTTTTTGAGCTTGCATGAATTTTGGAGAAATTCTCACAAGCTAATGTGGAGTAGTAGCACGTGGACAGTATAGGAGAGATCTTTCTTGCTGTTGTTTTTATGGGACAGATTTGGATTTGGAAGCAAAGGAAAGAAGCTGAAAGTTTGGTGAGGAAGTTACTGCCACTTCGGGCCTAGGCCAATGTTCGGAAGTGTAAAAGACAGCCATAGCCAAGAAACATAAGGGAAATTATGTTCAGTTATTTTTAGGTTTGTTCTGTTCTGTTTTTTCTGGTCTTACATCCAACACTTGACTTTAATGATAAAAGAGTAATCAGTTATTTGGTAAATAGAGTCCTCCGGGTGAGCCAAGACATTTAGCCGAGCACCTTACGTATATTGTCTCATTTAATTCTTTCACTTTCAGGTAGAAATTCTTTTTAACTGCTTTTTTTCCAGATGAGAAAAAAATAAATAAATAAAGCCTTCCTTCCAAGAAACTTCTCCAGTGTCTTAAACTTTGTAAGTGGCAGAACTGGAATTCTAACTCAGGATTGGTATCTAACTGATGGTGGTTTGAGCTCCGAGCCCATGTGATTAACCAGTTCCCTTAGTAGGTTCTCTGTAGGTGTGTTTATATGTTCTGCTGAATGTTCACATCGTGCCGCTTTTTGATACAATAACTAAGAGCTTGATGTACAAGGTGATATTTGTTGTGATTTGTAAGTGATTTTCTTAACAAATATGGAAATTTGAACTTTTGCCTAGGTTACTTTTGGGGCAGAAATTAAGTTCTTTTCTTGTGTTGTATAATAAAATTGACTTTTCAACCTGTTCTAAATTAAGAAGAAAAGAGATGTACCTTTTCGGTGACTAGTATTAAGAAACTGACAGCATCTGGGTTTTTGCCATTGTGAAAGTGTGTTATTACCAGATTGGTATGCTAATGAAGAAATTGTATGGTAATTTTCATCTTCAAGTGTAATATTAAGGATAGAAGTTTCCTTAATATGGTTTCACTTGTAAAAAAAAAAAATATGGTTTCACTTGTGTAAATTACAATCCTATGAATTGGCGCGGGTTTGTTTTCAAAAGAAAACAACCAGTAAAATTGTATATTGTGATATTGCCAAGTTCTTCTGGGATATAACGTGGTTTATTTTTATATAGGTGTTACTATTTGAGTTAGAACGGTACCAGTTGAAGCTTCAGACTACATATACAATATGAGATCATTGCTGACAGGAACGAGACGGTATCCTCCCCAAAAAAGCCTATTAGGAAGTTGTTTGCATATCGTTATATGTCGGAAAGAGAGGAATTCCCTGCTTCCTATTTAAAAACGCAGCGACAAGTTTCGGTTTGGTTCTGTGCTTTCTGGAACCTGGCCCCTTTTGACTCTGCTCTTGGGTCTGATTAGCCTGACGGCATTGAGGCCTGAAGTTACGCGTCCTCTACTGTCATAGTGCCAGCAGTGCGCCCTTTAAAGTGTGTGTGGGACCAGAAACGCCCAACGGTTTTTCAGGGGGATGAAGCACTGTAAAGAGATTGTGGAGGCCGGAATCTAATAAAATGCTCACCAATCTGGATTAGTTGTAGAGGAGTCAGTAATAATTCTGTCAGTTAAAAAAAAATCTGACCCGTAGTGCTGTTTTTTACTCCGTCAACAGATCGGCTCTTCATTCCTTCTTTCGTTAAGCCACCCCGGTAGCTTTGTACTGTCAGTATCCCCTGGCCCCATGAGACTCAGGAGGGAAGAAGGCAGTTTTCTGGTTTGAGGATAATGCAGTCACCAGTGTCCTTTATACTTCTTAATTGTTAACCTTGGGGACCGGCCCCGGGAGAGCGCAGCCCCGTGGGCGGTAGCTGCCTCGGTAGAGGTGAGCAGGGGGTTGCCGGAGCCCCGGGGAGGGCCGGCCCCCAGCCCCTCCGCCCGGCGCTCTCGGGACTGAGCTGCGGACTGAGCTGCGCCGTGCAGTTGCGATCGATTTCAGTTGGCCGTGAGCCGCCCTGGCGGGTGATTCTGTAATACGCCGTCTTCTTCACAGTCCGCTCTTCCACCCTGTTTCCCCACGTTACTCGGTGCCTTCTGCAGCTCTGACCGCGCCTGGTTTCCGCCGTGTGGCCGTCCCAGACTTCCCCGTGGGTCTCTTGTTGTTGGACGCGTGAGCTGTTGCCAATTTATTGCCGATTTTAGCGGCACTCGATGAACAACTTTGTAGACGAGTCTTTTGTCTCGGGATAGATTGCTAGAGGCTGTGGCAAACTTTGCCAAACGGCTCTTCAGAAAGCCTAAACTCATTGACAGTACACGTTTGTCAACATTTTTGGTGGCTACTTTTTCTGTACCCACTTTTTGTTAAACTTATTTTTGAGGGACAGACAGACAGACAGACAGGGTGTGAGCAGGGGAGGGGCAGAGAGAGAGAGCGAGACACAGAATCCGAAGCAGCTCCAGGCCCCGAGCTGTCAGCACAGAGCCCGACGCGGGGCTCGAACTCACGAACCGTGAGATCATGACCTGAGCCGAAGTCAGATGCCCAACCGACTGAGCCCCCCCAGGCGGCCCTTCTGTACCCATTTCTTACATCCTGCTCTGCTAGACTTTTGGAAAGAGTCCTGTGTTCGTTCTCTTCTTCCTAACTCTGCTCTTCATAAGGAAGTTCTTGTAACGTGTGTACTTTCAGAGATGTGTCTTCAGCTGGCAGTTCGGTAGTTGACGTTTCCGTGGTTCATGGAGACGCGGTGAGGATGCCGGGAATGTTCTGTCATGGGATAAGCCCACCACGACCCTGGATTTTTTTAAATGGTGGTACATCACTGTTAGACTGTGGCTGAAGGGCGTTTCCTTCTTGGAGTACCTGGCGGTGACACATTAGTGCCGTCTTGCTTCTGTGACGTTATTGGTGGAATAATGTTAAAAGAGGAATAGGGGTCCCTGAGCATAAAACATTTTCACTATGAAATTAATTGGTCTCTGAACTGTTCTGTCTCTCTTTGTTTTAAGGCTTCTGTGTGGTGATACTACATTGGTGTTAAATGACGAGTTAGTTAAATCGATAGCATTGAAGAAAAGGATTTGTATTTTTCTAGAGAAGACTGATTCTGAATCCAGGATACCTGTAGATCAGGGGCATGAGAAAAAAAATAAACTGAGTACACAAATTCAGTTGCTAGTGTAGACAGTGTTTACTTTAGTAGCATTTGGTTAGGATCTAACTTCCTTCTTGGGAATCAGGAAAGGGACATAGAACAGGCATTGGGTGGTCTCAGGTTACTGCACCCTGATACAGCCAGTTCTGAGGTCAGCTTGAAATACGTGAATCGTGGTATGTGTGGACTGGCCTGTCCTCAGGGACAGTTTGTGCCCTTAGGGAATCGAGCCCCGTTGGGGAGAGAGGAGCAAGAGGGGAGCGGGAGGGATGCCTTCCAGAGGCCCGAGCTGCAAGAGTAGCTTTCCAGCCTGTTGGCTGCCCTCCTCGTCAGTGCGGACTGCCGGGTGATGGGGAATAGAGTGCGTGCTGCTCCCTTTCTAGAGCTTTCCGTGACTTGGCCACCTGACTTGTTACTGTATGCATTGTAACTTAGCTTTTGTGTGCCAGACACACAGAGGTCTCAACGAGGGCCTCGGTCTCACAGGGGACACAGAAGAGGACAGCTGTTCCAGTGGACACCAGCTATGTAAGATGTGCCCTTTCTAATGCTCGTAGAAACCTGGACACAAGGAAGGCATTATTCTCCATTTTTCAGCAGGAGTCAGTGACACTGTGTTCGTCACTCGGGAGCAAGGTGGCTAAGATGGGATTCAGACCCAGCATGGGATTTAGTCTCAGGTGTGAGCTCAGATCCTGACCAGTGTCGTGCTTGAATGCAAGTCACTTAACCACTCCCTTTTTTTTTTTTTTTTAATGTTTATGTATTTTTGAGAAAGAATGCAAGTGGGGAAGGAGCAGAGAGAGAAGGGGACAGAGGATCCGAAACAGATTCTGCACTGCCAGCACAGAGCCTGACACGGGGCTCAAACTCCCGAACCGCGAGATCATGACCTCAGCCATCTGAGCCACCCAGGTGTCCCTTAACCCCTCTTTTCAAACAGAGAGTAGAACTTCTGATAAGGTTGTTTTGTGTATTTTAGGACACACATATTGTAAAGTGCTTTAGCTCAGATACTGGCATATAGTAAGAGTTAATAAGATCTTACTGACCCCAAAGTCACTAATAATAATTACTACCAATAATAATTTACAAAGCCATTTTTCTTTGCCCAACAGCACTGTGTCTTTTCTTTCCTTCCATCCTCCCTCCCTCTCTCTCTCTCTCTCTCTCTCTCTCTTTCTTTCTTTCTTTTTCATTCATTCATTCACTCCTTCCTTCCTTCCTTCCTTCTAAGATTTTTTTACTTTTAAGTAATAGCGACACTCAGCATGGGGCTTCAACTCACAAACCCCGAGATCAAGAGTTGCAGGCTCCCCTGGCTGAGTCAGTCAGGTGCCCTGCGGTGGGGCTTTATGCAGACCATGAATAAGAGTCTGAGCTGAGACCCGGTACACCCCCACTGTGTCGGGAGTATTGAGCAAGGGGGGACCACTCACCTGGGTTGGGAGAGTTAGAGCGGACTTTCCAGAGGTGGTCATCCTTGGGCTGTCTTGAAGGACTAATGGGAGTTAGCTGGTGGGAAAGGATAGTGAGGGACCTGCAATGAGAAGGAAATGGTAAGAGGAAAGACGTGGGCAAGTAAAAATGCTCAGCCAGTTATGCGTCTGGCTCTTCGTTTCGGCACAGGTCATGATCTCTCGTGGTTTGTGGTATTGAGCCCTGTGTTGGTCTCTGGGCTAACAGCCTGGAGCCTGCTCTGGATCCTGTCTCTCTCCCTCTCTCTCTGACCCTCCCTGGTCGTTTGTGTGCACGTGCTCTCTCTCAAAATAAGTAAGCTTAAAAAAAAAAAAAAAGGTTAGAAGGGCTGGCCAGATCGTATAGGGCCTTGAAACTCCATGGTTTATCCTAAAGACAATAAAGAAGCTGTAGGAGGATTTGTTTTGAAAGTAAACTTTTTTTTTTTTTTTTTTACTGTTTCTTTATTTTTGAGAGAAAGAGCATGAGCAGGGGAGGGACAGAGAGAGAGAGGGAGACACAGAATCTGAAGCAGGCTCCAGGCTCTGAGCTGTCAGCACAGAGCCCCAAGCAGGGTTTGAACTCAGGAACCGCGAGATCATGACCTGAGCCAAAATCGGGTGCTTAACTGACTGAGCCACCCGGGCGCCCCATACTTAGTCTCTTTTGATGTTGACTTTAATCACTGGGCTGAGGTAGTATTTGTCAGGTGTCTCCACTGTAAAGTTAATCACTCTCCCACCCCCTTCCATAATGTCCTCTTTTGAGGAAGACACTGTGTATTCCATACTTATGGAATGGAGACTTATGATCTGTGTGGAAGGATTTTACGTTATTTTATTTTTTTTATGTTGTATTTATCTTTGAGAGCGAGAGAACACAAGCGGGAGCTGGGGAGGGACAGAGAGAGGGGAACAGAAGATCAGAAGCGGGCTCTGTGCCGACAGCAGCAAACCCTTTTGAGGGGCTTGAACCCACGGACTGTGAGATCATGACCTGAGCCGATGTCTGGATGCTCAACCAACTGAGCCACCCAGGGGCCCCTCTGTGGAAGGATTTTAAACATCAGAAGTGATTTGATGGGAACTGTGATTCAGAAACATTGCTCTAGCCAGAATGGAGAGTCTGAATTTGAGGGTCTTAGTCTGCAGCTCTGAAGACAAGTTGAGAAAAGGTGACAACCTCAACTTCCGGCAGTAGCAGTGGGGCTGGAGAGAGTGAGTTGAGAAAATTTGAGGAGGTGTAATTGAGGGGCCCAGTGGGCTGGGGAGAGGGGACTGGCAGGAGATGGGGGAGGAGGGGTCTGATAGGACTTGCAGGGACCCAGCTGGGGTTGGTAAGGTCATCAGGGGCACATACTGTCATCATGGTTTGTCAACTGGTGATGTTAATTTTCATCACCTGGCGGAGGTGGGGCTTGTCAGGCTTCTCATCACATGTAGGGGCACTTGGATGAAGTTTGAGTTTTTAAGGGATTTATAATGTTTCTGTGTTTACTGTAGATTTTAATTCCAGAGAGCTGGTGACAAAAGAATTTTGCATTTATTTATCCCAGCTTAAACTTTTAGCATTTAAAAAAGAAGAGCCTGGGGACGCCTGGGTGGCTCAGTCAGGTTAAGCGACCAACTTCGGCTCAGGTCATGATCTCACGGTTCGCGAGTTTGAGCCCTGCATTGGGCTCTGTGTTGACAGCTCAGAGCCTGGAGCCTGCTTGGGATTCTCTCTCTCTGCCTCTCCCCTGCTCATGCTCTGTCTCTCAAAAAATAAATCTTAAAAAAAAATTTTTTTAAATAAATAAAACATTAAAAAAAAGAGCCTGGAGGAGAGAGCCAAGGAAGTATATAATTTGATTGTAGAAAGATACAAGTATTTAGATACCAAAATTGTTTCTGACTTTGTTTTATAGAGGACAAACTGTTGTCAGTTTTTAAATGTTAAGGTAATTAATAGGATAATACTGTGAGGTGAAAAAAATGTACTTTAGCTTTTGATCTGTCTTTATACTTCTGATAATTTATGGTGTCTCTAAAATCTAGGCAGTATATGTATATAATGGTTAACACAATGGGCCCTGGAATCTTCTCCTTGTGGGTGAGATCTTGGACAAGTTACTTCAACTCTCTATGCCTTAATTTTCTACTATGTAAAATGGGGATAGTGATAGTACCTGCCTCATAGGGTTGTTAAGAAGATTAAATGAGCTAATACATGTAAAAGTACATAGCACCTGGTACATCATAAGTGAGTATATATGTTCGTTACAGCAGTCGTAGTAATGGTAAACTCTTATCGCTGTACAGATTGCTTTGCATTTCTTTCTGGCTGCCCAAAATGAGAAACCAAAAGTTTGGATCACAAAATGATTTTTGGTTCCTAACCTAAATTTAACACAGGTTAAACCTACGGATGTATAGTTTCTTGGGATATAGTGAAAGTATGATGGCCAGTTGGTACATTTAAGAATAAGCATTTACCAAATTTTATTTTATTTTTAAAGTGTGTATTTTGTGTGAGAGAGAGAGAGAGCGAACACGCGAGCGAGCAGGGAGAGGGGCGGAGAGAGGGAGAGAGAATCCCAAGCAGGTTCCTCACTGTCCATGCAGAGCCCAAAACGGGGCTCAAACTCATGAACCGTGAGATTATGCCCTGAGTTGAAATCAAGAGTTGGATGCTTAACCAACTGAGCTGCCCAGGCACCCTGAATTTACCAATCAAAAAAAATTTTTTTAATGTTATTTTTATTTATTTAATAAATAATTAAATGTTTATTTAATTAAATAATTAAAAATTAAATAATTTAAAAAATTTTTTTGTAATGTTTATTTTTGAGAGAGAGAGAGAATGAGAGAATGAGCAGGGGAGGGGCAGAGAGAGAGAGGAAGACACAGAATCCAAAGCGGGCTCCAGGCTCTGAGCTGTCAGCACAGAGTCTGATGTGGGGCTTGAACCCATGAACCGTGAGATCATGACCTGAGCCAAAGTCAGATGCTCAAGCAACTGAGCCACCCAGGCACCCCTTGTATTCCTTTATTATTTTATTGATTCCTACCGATGAATAATAATAATCTATCCAATTCTGGGTTTGTTTTTGTTTGTTTGTTTGTTTATTTATTTGTAGTCTCTATACCCAACATGGGGTTCAAACCCCAAAGATCAAGAGTCGCATGCTCCTTGGGCTGAGCCAGCCGGGTGCCCCTAGAGCATTGCCTTTTTAACAGTTGCTCCTAGTACCAAGAGGATAATGCATATATTGTGTCCTACAAAAACAGTCCTTTTGCCTTAATTCACAGATTTGGGCAGAATATTGTTTATAATGTTTTTATCCTTAATTTCTAATGGATTTAGAATTCTATCCACTTTTGTGATTGCTAAAATTATTTGTACCTTCTCTAATTCTGCTGATATTAGTCTATTATATCCGCCTTTTCTAGACACCAGCCTTGGTTTTTGTTAATCCTCTCTTTATAGCCTGGTTTTCTATTTCATTAATTTCTGCTCTCTGCTGTCTTCCTTTCCTTGGATTTATTTTATTGTTCTTTTCATGTTCTTAAGTTGGATGCTTAGCAAAGTAATTCTTAGCCTCTATAATTGATTATAAGCATTTCACACTGTAAACTTTTTTGGTAAGTTAACCTCTTCCGTTGGTTCCCATAAGTTTATAGTGTTCTGTTATTCAGTTTTAAGTGACTTTAATTTTTTTTGTCAAGATTTCTTCCTTGACCCAGGATCATGTTAAGAGTATTTTATCTTTTCTGAATATATGAAGATTTTTGGTTTATCTTTTAATTACTGACTTTTTTTAATTTAATTTTTTAGTTTTAAAAATTTACATCCAAATTAGTTAGCATATAGTGAAACAATGATTCAGGAGTAGATTCCTTACTTCTCCTTACACACTTAGCCCCTCCCCCCCCACAACTCCTCCTGTAACCCTCAGTTTGTTCTCCATATTTATGAGTCTCTTCTGTTTTGTCCTTCTCCCTGTTATTATATTATTTTTGTTTCCCTTCCCTTATGTTCAGCTGTTTTGTCTCTTAAAGTCCTCATGAGTGAAGTCCTAGGATTTTTGTCTTTCTCTGACTAATTTCACTTAGCATAATACCCTCCAGTTCCATCCACATAGTTGCAGATGGCAAGATTTCATTCTTTTTGATTGCCGAGTAATACTCCGTGGTGTATATATATCCCACATCTTCTTTATCCATTCATCCATAGGTGGACATTTGGGCTCTTTCCAGACTTTGGCTATTGTCGATAGGGCTGCTATAAACATGGGGGTGCATGTGTCCCTTCGAAACAGCACACCTGTATCCCTTGGATAAATGCCTAGTAGTGCCATTGCTGGGTCGTAGGGTAGTTCTATTTTTAGTTTTTTGAGGAACCTCCATGCTGTTCTCCAGAGTGGCTGCACCAGCTTGCATTCCCATAATTACTGACTTTTAATTGCATTGTGGTTTACACAGTGTAGTCTATATTCTACCTATTCTTTGAAATGTGTTTAGAGTAGCCTTAAGCCATAAAGGCCTTGTACATGGTCATTTTTGTAAAATTTGCCTGAGAAGACTTTATGCTTTAATTTTTAGATGCAGCTTCAAAGTATGTCCAATAAATAAAAATTGTTCACTTGGTTAGGTCTTAGGTATCTTTTAATTTTTGTTTGGACTGTCAACAGATGTATTAATCTCCCAGTATGATGATGTATTTGTCAACTTTCCATTTGTCCATCAATTTTTACCATGTTTATTTTGATGCTTCTTCATTAGGACCATATAAAATTACAATTGTGTCATTTAACTTTCCTTTGTCCTACTCTTAAGTTTTATTTTGTTAAGGTGTCTTTCATTTTTCTTTTTTGTACTGGTTTAGAAGTTTATATACACTAACTTTTAGTAATTATTCTTGAAGTTTTACTGTACGCACTTAATTTAACATCTAAAGTTGGGGTGCCTGGGTGGCTCAGTCACTTAAATGTCCGACTCTCGATTTCGGCTCGGGTCACAGTCTTTTTTCTTTTTTTTTTTTCCCAATTTTTAAAAATGTTTATTTATTTGAGAGAGAGAGAGAAAGAGCGTGAGCATGGTAGAGGCAGAGAGAGAAGGTGGCTCCAGGCTCTGAGTGGTCAGCACAGAGCCTGATGCAGGGCTCAAACTTACGAACCACGAGATCATGATCTGAACTGAAGTCGGATGCTTAACCGACTGAGCCACCCAGGTGCCCCTCAGGTCACAGTCTTAACAGGGTTCATTAGCGTGGAGCCAGTTTGGGATTCTCCCTCTCCCTTTGCCCCTCTCCTGCTTACACACACACTCCTTCTCTCAAAATGAATAAATAAAGTTAAAAATCTAAAGTTAATCTTTCATCTTTAGAATGGTTCAGCTTTGATTCACTACCCCTCAGTTATGTGGTGTTAATCTCCAGAATTTTAGTTCTGTTCTTTTGCAAAACCCCCTAAATTGGACATTATTTTTATTTTTTATAGGCATTGTTTACAAAAATCTTGTTTACTTACCATTTCTTCTTTGAATATCAACCTTCCTTTCAGGATTTTTTTTTCCCCCCTGAACAAAAGGTAAAAATGTCCCAAAGTTGTTGTGTATGTGAGGACATTTGTAGTTTGCCCATATTTCTGAGAGTTTTGCAAGATATGTTCTTAAGATTGCCTCTTAGCACTTGAAAGATATTCCACTCTATCTGGCTTTTGGTGTTTTGGGGAATTTACTGTCAGTCTGTCATTTTATTTGTAGGTGATCTTTTTCTCTCAGACTTTTAAAATTCATATCAACCTTTACTAAAGATTTTTTTTTTTAGGTACAATTGACACACGATGAAATGCATAGATCTTAAGTGTTAAGTGAGATTTGACTGTTGTATGTTCCTACGTATCTAACACGTCAGACAAACGGAAGAACATTTCCACTGGCACACCTAGTTCTCCTGGACCCTTTGCCAGTTACCACCCTTCTCTACCATCTACTCTCATTTCTGCCACCGCGTAACGGATTTTACTCTTCATATTAATATGGATTTCATATGAATACACTTACACAGCATACATTCTTTAGTGTCTGGGTTATTTTTGTTTTATTTTGTTTTGTATTTTTTTTTGCTCTTCATTTTGTTTCTAATTCACGTGGTTGCTTGTATCAGCAGCTTGTCCCTTTTTATTTCTGTGTGTAGCATTCCTTTGTGCGATTGTGCCTCTATTCCGCACCTGTTGATGGACACCTGGGTTGTTGCTAGTTTTTGGCTGTTATGAAATAACATTCTTTTTGTGGGTAAATATTTCTCTTGAGTAAATATATAGGAATTGAATTGCTAGCTAATGAGGTAGTTTAAAGCCCAATTTTATAAGAAATTGTTTCAGAAAATTTTTAAAATTTCCCTTTTTGCCTCTGGAATACTTTAATTTTATTAATTTTACCATAATGGGATTCAGGTCTGGTTTTCTTTTTATTCATCCTGCTCGGTAGACATGCTTCCTATGTCTGTGGATTCGTGTCTTTCATCATATCTATAACATTATTAGGTTTTATTGCTTCAAATATTACCCCCTGATATCTGTTCCTTTTTTGGGGACCTTGATTAGACATAGGCTAATCTTTTTCCATCCTCCACAACTCTTAACCTGTCTTTCATACTTATGTTTTTATCTCTGTGTTGTATTATAAATAATATTTTAGATTTTATAGCTCTTCAACTTCATCCTTCCTGCTACTTTATTTATTCATTGAGTTTTTTGTTTGGATGATTTTTCTTTTTTTAAAGTACTAGCTGGTTCTTTTTTAAATCTTGTAATTTTTTAATGCTTTCTTACTTTTTAAGTTTATTCATTTATTTTGAGAGAGACAGAGACAGTATGAGTGGGGGAGGGGCAGAGAGAGAAGGGCAGAGAGGATTCCACGTAGGCTCCCCACTGCCGGCGCAGAGCCCGATGTGGGGGCTCGAACTCATGAAAACTTGAGGTCGTGACCTGAGCCAAAAGCAAGTATCAGATGCTTAACCAGCTGAGCCACCCAGGTGCCCCTTTTGATGGTGTTTTGTTGCTTACTCATTCCAACTTCTGTTTCTTAAACATTTCATATGTATTTATAATTCTGTATTTGTTAATTACAGTATCTATAAACTCTCACTAATAGTACTTTTTTTTGTTTGTTTGTTTTTTGAGTATTTGTCATCTTTGAATGTGAGATCATCTTGGTTGATCCTTTTGTGGCAATCTGAGAGCTTAATCCTCCAGGAAAGTTAGCTTTCCTCCCACTTCTGCTAGGCCAAGGAGTGTAAAAAGGGGATAGTCTTGGTTTATAGTTATAGGGGTTTTGTTTTGTTTTGTTTTGTTTTGTTTTGTTTTGTTTTGTTTTGT
>NW_026057582.1:2543956-2595600 GCF_023721935.1 Panthera uncia | reverse complement strand
GTTTTGTTTTGTTTTGTTTTGTTTTGTTTTGTTTTGTTTTGTTTTGTTTGAGAGAGAGAGAGAGCACATGTGCAAGCAGGGAAGGGGCAGAGTGAGAGAGAAACCCAAGCAGGCTTCATGCTCAGTGTGGAGCCTGATGTGGGGCTCGATCTCAGGACAGTGAGATCATGACCTGAGCCAGAATCAAGAGTTGGACACTTAACTGACTTGAGCCACCCAGGCGCTCCTAGTTACAGGTTTTTAAAGTTGTTTCTTTATTGCCCACTTATTTTTTAACTGAAACTGAGTGTGATACTGCTTTCTTTACTTTATTTCCATTATAACGGATGTCCCTGTTGAGTCCAGAGTTCTTGAATTCTGAAGATACATTTAGTTCAGTTTTTGTAACTAATCTGTGCAGGTTTTCCCATTTTTAGGGAAAGAGAAACATAAGAGCTAAAATTGTCATTATGAAATGATTCTTCACAGAATTTACATGAATTTCCTTAATGTTTTTCTTTAAAAGAAAACGTGATTGCAGATGCAGTACTGGGATGCATTTTTATGATAAAAAATCCAAACAGTAAGGAAATATATGGAGCCAAACACAAATCCCATTTTTCCTCCCAATCCAGTGCCTCACCTCTTCCCTTGAGTTAGCCACTATTTAAATTTGCAAGGTGGTTTGTTGTACCTACAGTTTGTATTTTTACTTTTTAATTCATTTATTGGCAAAGAAATACATATGCTAAAAGCAACTAAACAAGAATTCTCACTTGTTTTTTTATAATAGCTATATTGAGATCTAATGCACAAAAAAATGTACAGTTCACTTGTTTAAAATATACAATTCAGTGGTTTTCAGTATTTTCACAGAATTGTGCAACATCACTGCAGTCCATTTTAGACCATTCTCATCCCACAAAGAAACCCCGTCGTTCCCCATTTCTCCCAAGTATCGTACACCTTCTGGCAGTCATTGATCTGTAGAGTTGCCCATTTGGGACATTTCGTATGGGTGGAATTATACAGTACGTGGGGTTTTTGTGACTAGCTGCTCTCACCTAGCATAATGTTTTCAGGTTTCATCCATACTGAGCATGGATTAGTACTACATTCTTTTTTATGGCAGCATAATATTCCATCGTATAGATATACTATGCAGTTGACCCTTGAACAGCATGGGTTTGAACACACACCCACTTATATGAGGATTTTTTTTTTTTTTACAGTACTGTAAATATTTCTCCTTAGGATTTTCTTAATGGTAATTTCTTTCTCTAGCTTACATTATTGTCAGAATACAGTGTGTGTGTGTGTGTGTGTGTGTGTGTGTGTGTGTGTGTATAATACACACAACATACAAACTATGTGTTAATTGACTGTTTAGATTATCAGTAAGACTTCCAGTCAGTAGGGGGCTACAAGTAGTTACGTTTGGAGGGAGTCAAAAGTTATACCCAAATTTTTGCATGGGAGATTAGCACCCCTAACGCCCCTTGTTTTTCAAGAGTCAAATATGTGCCCATTCATTGGTCGATGGACATTTGGATCATTATCACCTTTTGGCTGTTGTGAACAATGGTGCTGTGAACATTGGTATATGAGTTTTGTTTTGTTTTGTTTTGTTTTGTTTTGTTTGAGACAGAGAGAGAGAGAGCATGAACAGGGGAGGGACAGAGAGAGGGGGAGACACAGAATCTGAAGTGGGCTCCAGGCTCTGAGCTGTCAGCACAGAGCCCGACGCAGGGCTCAAACTCACAGAGTGTGAGATCATGACCTGAGCTGAAGTCGGATGCTCAACCGACTGAGCCACCCAGGCGCCCCATTATATGAGTTTTCATGTGGGTATATGTTTTCATTTCTCTGGGCCGTATACCTAGGAATGGAATTGCTAGGTTATATGCTAACCGTATTTAACCCTTAGAAGCACTGCTAGACTGTCTCTCAAAGTGGCTGTACCATGCAGTTTTATATTCCCATCATTCTAGACAAATAATCCATTTTACAAATGGGTGAAAGACTTGGATGGATATTTCTCCAAGGATTATACACACGTGACCAATAAGCATATCAAGCATACTCCATGTCATTAGTCATCAGAGAAATGCAGATCGAAACTACAATGAGACCCTACTTCATACTCCCTGGCTAGAATCAGAAAGTCCAATAATAACAAGTGTTAGAGAAGATGAGCAGGAATTGGAACCCTAGTACTCCTGGGAGAATGTAAAATATAAATGTAAATTGATGGCTCTGGTCTCAAGCAGTTAACAAATGCAGTAAGCCTTAGGGAATGAGAACTAATTCAGTTTCGGGGCAGAACAGAAAGTATGCCAAGAGTATTTCCCCCTTAGTGTGGGACAAGATGATTTCCAGTTGGAACATCAGCACTGTGTTAGGTAACATCATATCACACAGTGAAGACTTTTTAAAAAGCCATTTCACAAAATGTTGCACAATTTTCGACATAAAAACTCAGAAAATATTTGCCTCCCGACCACCCAGATTCGCAGAAAGCAATGAAGCATTACATATAACTAGCCAAAGCAAGATCACACTCTTAGAGTGGCTGTTACCTGATTTTTAAATATTTTTATCATGCAGATTTTATACTTTAAATGTATATACCCCTCATAACATGTAGCGTCGTGTTTATATTTTTAATATTTACATTGTGGTATTATATATTTAACTTTTTATAATCACTTTTTATAATCAAAATTATTGATATCTGTATATCTGATGAATTTTATATTCTGTATTTAGTTCCTTTGACTGCATCTAACTATGACTTAGCCAATTCCTGTTGATAGACCTTTAAAATTTTCCTATATTTCAGAACCATAATCAAGCCTGTGGTAACAGTCCATATCAGAGTTCTCCAGAGAACCAAACCAGTAGGGGAATGTGTGTGTATGTGTAAGAAATCTTCACCAAAGTTTATGTACATAATGAAGCAACATGCTGATGCTTTCTATTCTTAATTCTTTGAAAACAAATTCTGATTAGGACCCAATAGGTTAACTTCAATAGGTCTGACCTGCAGTTTTGAAAAACATTGTTACTATATATATTATACCTAGATATGGATTGCTGTGTTGCAGGGTATCCACACTTCTATTTTATCACACACTGCCAGTTTTCTCTCTAAAGGGGTTGTACAAATGGACATTTTCACTACTAGTGTGAATTCTCTTTTTTCTTCCCCTTCACGGGCATTTGTAATTTCAGTTACCTTCTACTTTCAGTCAGGTCTGGGCTTCTTATTTTTTCTTTTTTAGAGAGAGTGTGCGAGTGGAGGTTGGGGGGGGGTGGAGAGAGAGAGAGAATGAATGAATGAATGAGTGAGTGAGTGAGTGAGTGAATATATGTATATATATCTTAAGCAGGCTCCATGCCCATTGTGGAGCCCAACACAGGACTCAATCCCACAACCCTGAGATTGTGACCTGAGCCAGAATCAAGAGTCAGAGCCTTAACTGATTGAGCCACCCACATGTCCAAGTCTGGGTTTATTTTGTAAGGTTTATAAAACTTGGCAATCAACTTTAAACAAAGAGAACAGCTTCAGAGTTAGCACCGTTAGCAGACATCAGTGTCTATCCAGAAATTAATGACATTGCTTTGTTTTTATCATATTTATTTCTTTAGTTTAGACTCAGCAGAATGGATTCGTTTTTGGTGTACATATTTGTGAGTGTTAAGACGAGCATAGTTTCACATCACCACCACCATAGTTGGGATACAAAACAGTTTAATCTCTTGAGAAAATTACCTTGGACAGTTCTTAGCCTTCCTCCTACTTCTAACCCCTGGAACAATGATCTTTTTCCATAGTTTTGCCTTTCTAGAATGTTATACAAATGGGATCATATTATATGTAACCTTTGGAGACCTGATTCTTTCACTGAATATGATGAATTGGAGATAAGGCCATATATCAGTAGTTTATTTTTTATTGCTGTTCAGTATTCCACGTGTGGATGCTCCACAGTTTATCCATTTACTTTTTGAAGGACATTTGGGTCCCCTCCCCCACCTTGCTAGTTTTTACCAGTTGTGAATAAAGCTGCCGTAAATACTGTATACAAGCTTTATTGTGAACATATGTCAATTCTGTAGGGTATGTACCTAAGAATGTGATTGATTGTTGGGTCAGTAATTTTTTAAATATCATTGCATCTTTATAAAAACTGCAAAACTCTTCCTGACTGGCTTTGTCATTTTATTTGGCATTTACACTAGCTCTTCTGTATGAGAGTTTCAGATATTCCATTCTAGTCAGTGCTTGGTATTGTCCATTTCTTTTATTTTAGACATTCTAATAGAGTATGTGTTAATTTCTCATTGTGGCTTTAATTTGCATTTTCCTAATGGCTAATGATCTCGAGCATTTTTTCATGTGCTTACATACCATCTGTATATTTTCCACTGGTGAAGTAGTTGTTCAGATTTTTTGCCCATTGTTTAGAAAGTGGGTTATTTTCTCACTGCATTTTTGAAGTTCTTTATACATTTTGGATACAAGTTCTTTGTCAGATATGTGATTTGTAAATGTTTTCTCACAGTCTACAGTGTCTCTTACAGTTTCTTTTGTAGAACAGAAGTTTCAAGGTTTTGATTAAGCTCAATTTACCATTTTTTAAACTTTTATAGATTGCACTTCTGGTGTCATATCTAAGACCTCTTTTCCTGAACCAAGTTCATGAAGATTTTCTCATTTCTTCCCTAAAAAATTTATCATGTTAGGTTTTACTTGTATATATGAGATCCATTTTGAATAAAATTCTTCTAAGGTGTGAGGAATAGGTTGAGGTTCACTTTTTTTTTTCTCTAATGTTTGTTTATTTTGAGAGAGATAGAGACAGTACAAGCAGGGGAGGTGCAGAGAGAGGGCAAGAGAGAATCCTAAGCAGGCTCTGCGCTGTCAGCACAGAGCTCTATGCGGGGCTCCATCTCAGGAACCATGAGATCATGACCTCAGCCAAAAGTTGGACACTTAACCAACCGACTGAGCCACCCAGGCATCCCCAGATTCACTTTTTTTTTTTTTTTTTTTGCATATGGAGATCCAGTTGTGAAAAATCCTCTTTGTTGAAAGGGTATTGAATTGAATCCTTTCTCCATCAAATTGCATTTTTGCACCTCTGTTACAAATCAATTGACCATATTTATATGAGTCTATTTCTGGTCTGCCTTCTGTTCATTGATCTGTGTACCTGTGTTTTGCCAATACCACACTGTCTTGATTACTATTCCTTTGTACATGAAGACTTAATAGTGAGTGGTGTGAACCTTCCAACTTTGACCTGGTTGTTCTGGCCTCATTTGACTTCCCTTTTTAATCTGTCCTTTTGTTTTATATTAATATGGACTCACAGGTTGTTATTTTATTGCTGTCATTTATTTATTTTTGCTTACATTGTTTTTAGATTTGGCCAGGGAGGAGGCAGATCCCATCATTCTTTGAACACTTTTTTACCTCCTGGCATAACAAGATATTTCATGGTCCTCTTGTAGATTTCCTGTCATAGTCCTGGAATCAACCATTTCTCCAAGGAGACCTGGTTTCTTTTATTGGAGAATGGTGTTTAGAATCGAGATCTGGGAGCTGGGTGTGCTCATGTCCTCATTGTTGCTGGACTGTCATTGCATCGGTGCTCTCTCAGGGGACCTTGAAAACTATGAGCTTGTACTATTACGCATCAAACCTGTCCAGCACTACAGAATTCTTTCTAGCCCTTCCTTTAACTCTTTCACTCAGCATAATTGAGATTCATTTATGTATATTTAAATGGTTCTTTTTTTAAAAAAGAAAAATTGCTGAGAAAAATTACTCCATTGAGTGGCTATACCACAATTTTAGTTATGAAATTACCAGATCCCCTCCCCCCCAAAGTGATGGCACCATTTTACATTCTGACCAACAGTACATGAAAGTTTTAGTTTCTCCACATTATTGCCAAACCTTTGTATTGTTAGTCTTTTTAAAGGTATGTTTTGGTATCTTGAATCGTTTTAATTAGCCTTTCTTCGTTACCAACAATAGCCAAACTATGGAAAAAGCCCAGATGTCCATCCACTGATGAATGGATAAAGAAGGTGGTGTGTGTGTGTGTGTGTGTGTGTGTGTGTGTGTGTGTGTAATGGAATATTGCTCAGCCATCAAAAATAATGAAGTCTTGCCATTTGCAATCATGTGGGTGGAGCTAGACTGTACTATGCTAATAAGCAAAATAAATCAGTCAGAGAAATAACCATATGATTTCACTCACCTGGAATTTAAGAAACAAAACAGATGAACATATGAGAAGGGGAAAAGAAAAGAGAGAGCTAAATAAACCATAAGAGACTCTTAGAGAACAAACTGAGGATTGATGGAGGGACATGGGTGGGGGATGGGTTAGTTAGATGGGTGATGGGTATTAAGGAGGGCACCTGTTATGAGTACTGGGGGTTGTATGTAAGTGATGAATCACTGAATTCTACTCCTGAAACCAATATTGCCCTGTATGTTAATTAACAAATTTAAATAAAATTTTGAAAAAAAAATAATTTGCCTTTCTCTAATGACTACTGATTTTTAATAGCTTTACATTCCGTGTGCTTATTTGCTATCCTTATACCTTCTTTGGAGGCATGTTTATTCAAATCTTTTGCCCATTTTTTAAAAATATATGAAATTTATTGTCAAATTGGTTTCCATACAATGCCCAGTGCTCATCCAAAAGATGCCCTCTTCAGTACCCATCACCCACCCTTCCCTCCCTCCCACCCCCCATCAGCCCTCAGTTTGTTCTCATTTTTTAAGAGTCTCTTATGCTTTGGCTCTCTCCCACTCTAACCTCTCTTTTTTTTTTTTCCCCTTCCCCTCCCCCATGGGTTCCTGTTAAGTTTCTCAGGATCCACATAAGAGTGAAAGCATATGATATTTGTCTTTCTCTGTATTATTTTGCCCATTTTTTAACAATATGATTATTTCTTTGTGTTGAGTTCTGAGGGTTCTTTATAGATGCTGGATACAAGGCCTTATCAGATATGTGATTTGTAATTATTTTCTCAGTCTTTGGCTTGGCTTTTTGTTTCCTTAAATGGGTCATTTGATGAGTAGAAGTTCTTACTTTGGATAAAGTCCAATTTATGAATCTTTTCCTTTATGGATTGTGCTTTTGGCATTGTATCTAAGAACTTTTTCAACCTAAGTTCAAAAGATTTTTTCATGTTTTCTTCTAGTAGTTTTATAACTTCTGGCTTCACGTTTAGTTCTGTCATCAGTTTTCAGTTAATTTTTGTATATTTGTATATGTAAGGTATGGATCCATTTGATTTTTTTTAGATGTTTATTTTGAGAGAGAGAGAGAAAGAAAAGGGGAGGAGAAGAGAGAGAGAGAGAGGGAAAGAACCCCAAGCGGGCTCTGCGCTGTCAACGCAGAGCCCGACGAAGATCCCACCAACTGTGAGATCATGACCTGAGCTAAAATTAGGAGTCGGATGGATGCTTGACCAACTGAGCCACCCAGGCGCCCCTGTTTTGTTTTGTTTTTAATATGAATATCCACTTGTTCCAGCATCGTTTGTTGAACAGATTCTTTTTCTCCATTGAATTTTGCCTTTGCACGTTTGTGGAAGGAAAATTAGTTGGTCCTATATGTGCGGTTCTGTTTTTGGACTCCTGTTATGTTAATTTATTTCCCTGTGTGCCAGGACCACACACTGTCTTAATTACTGAATCTTTATAATTAGTTTGATTCAGGTGGATTTTCCAGTTTGTTCCTTTTTTTTTTTTTTTTTTAATGTTTGTTTATATTTTGAGAGAGAGAGGATAGCACAAGTGGGGAAGGGGCAGAGAGGGAGGGAGACACAGAATCCAAAGCAGGCTCCAGGCCCTGAGCTGTCAGCACAGAGCCCGATGTGGCTCAAACTCACAAACCGTGAGATCGTGACCTGAGCTGAAGTCAAGAGCCAGACACTTAACTGATTGAGCCACCCAAGTACCCCTGAAAGAGATATTCTTTAATTTTGATTTTTATTAACTATTTTGATTTTTACCTTTTTTTAAAACTATCAATCTCATTTCCTACAACTTCGCTAAAACTCATTTTTTGAGTAACTTTTTGTAGATTCTGTAGATTGTCTACACAAATGATCATCTGTGAATAAAACCATTTTAATTCTGCTTTTCCAATGCGGATTCCTTTTATTTCTGTTTTGACTTCTGATTTTTATTTAAAATACAGCAAGATTGGGGCGCCTGGGTGGCTCGGACGGTTAAGCGTCTGACTTCGGCTCAGGTCACGATCTCACGGTTCGTGAGTTCAAGCCCCGCGTCAGGCTCTGTGCTGATGGCTCAGAGCCTGGAGCCTGTTTCAGATTCTGTGTCTCCCTCTCTCTCTGACCCTCTCCCGTTCATGCTCTGTCTCTCTCTGTCTCAAAAATAAATAAACGTTAAAAAAATTTTTTTTAAATAAAAATAAAAATAAATAAATAAAATACAGCAAGACTGTATTCCATGTGGGGTCCTCATCTTTGTTGATTGTATTTCATTTTTAGATTATGTGTAGCAGTAACACTGAGCTATATACATATAAAAAGGTGTCCTCAGGGGCCAAGGGGAGCATCTCTTTTCTCCTTTTCCTGTCTCTGTATCCTTCACACGCTGTTCCCACTTTGCCTGATTTCCAGTGTCCACTCTGGTTCTTTCCCTCCCACCACCCTGTCATTTTTCTTTCAAGTAACTACCCCATAGGTTTTACCGAAAGTATAGGAATTCTTTCTTTATAAAACCTAGAACACATTGACAGATAAAATTAAGTAAAAGATTAGATACCTGGCAGTGTCATAAAGACAAGAATTCTTAAACCAGGCTTTATGAATTTTCTAAAAGTGTGTTTATATTGGTGTGTGTGTTTCTATTTCATTGGGATTTTTTTCTAGAGAGCAGAGTCCATAACTTTCATATCCTTAGAGGAATTTATTTAAGCAAACAAACAAAAAGGTAAGAATAATACCTTTAGAATGAATGAGTTTGGGCCTACCCAGTGCAAGGGTTAGTGAGATTAGTAAGCCTCTTGTGTCTTGAGTCCTCTGTATCTTTTGAAGATAACATTTTATTTTATTCTCCTTTTTTTGAAGATAACATTTTAAATGTCTCTGTTGTAGTGTATAACTGTTGTTTGTGGTTAATCCATTTATACATGTCAGCTCAGCACCTGGCACTTGTAAACCTTTGGTCTTCTATTTTGTATCATAGAGTTTTAAGAATTTGAATGCACTTTAGTTTGCTTTCAGGTTAAGTATTTTTAATGCTTATTTTTTAATAAAGTAGTTAAAAGAATCTTTGGATTCCTGTTGTCAAGTCCCTAAAAAGTTACTGTGGCAGAGAAGGATAAGGGTATTCAAAGCACACGGGAAGAATACGGATATCCTGCGTACCCCGTGTCTGACGGCCGGGCATCCTGGTGTGTAGCAATTTAACCACTGGGCACTGTAGCCATGCAGTCCTGTCTCTGCCTCCTTCTACCAAATGACCTGTTGAGTTTCCTCACCGAGCAAATGAGAGTAGTAAACCTGTTTGTTAAATGAGTAAAAGACTTAGAAGTAGACGTGTTTGGGCAGACTCAGAGCCCCCCTCACCCTGTGACGGTAAGGGTGCAGGTTTCCTTGGGGCAGGTCTCAGTAAAGGGTGGGCGATGTCATGATGTTCCGAGGATTAAAAGATCAGAATGGTGCTGTTAATCATCACTTGTTATGTCTGTTAAATTATAATAATTTTCTTTTTTATTTCTACCAAGCCAAACTAGCGAGACGCAGTCAAGAACGAGACAATCTTGGCATGCTGGTCTGGTCACCTAATCAGAATCTATCAGAAGCAAAACGTAAGTTTTAGAACACTTTCATTTTTCACCTTTCTTCTTTAAAGCAAAGTTGTTTTTTTGTTCTTTGTTGTTTTTAAATGTTTATTTTTGAGAGCACACAAGTGGGGGAGGGGCAGAGAGAGGGGGACAGAGGAGCCAAAGCGGGCTCTGCAATGACACCAGCCAGACCAATGTGGGGCCTGAACTCGCAGAACCGTGAGATTAGGACCTGAGCTGAAGTTGGATGCTCAACTGACTGAGCCACCCAGGCGCCCCGGACAGTGTGCATTTCTTTACTGTGGCCTGTCATAAGGACTTAAATATTTTTTTTTCTTCTTAATGTTTATTTATTTTGAGAGAGAGTGTGAGCAGGGGAGAGGCAGACTGAGAGAGAGAGAGAGAGAGAGAGAGAGATGGTGAGAGGGAATCCCAAGCAGGCTCCGGTCAGCACAGAGCTGTCAGCCCCGATGTGGGGCTCAATCTTACAAACTGTGAGATCATGACCTGAGTTGAAATCAAGAGTCGGACGCTTAACAGACTGAGTCACCCAGGAGCCCCAGGGCTTAAAATTCTTAACCAGTGGTTTCATAATTTACTTTATCCAAAATGCTGTACAGGCTAATACTGGAGTAACTAGGAGGAAAGGCTCAGAGTGGAAAGGAAATTATAACGTGGTGTATAACTCCCCCAGCTGGGAATTTACAGATCCGTACATTTCTAATTGGAGGGGTTACAAAGGGCAAAAATATGTTATTGGAAACAGGCTTTATACTGTAAGACTTCAACTTAACTAGAAGAACTTGTGAATTGACTCTTTGTTTTATGAGCTTAAAGTTGTATTGGGATGAATACACTGAGCTACTTTGGATTTTATTGGGGAGCGTTGGGGTCCTATAGTTACTAGTAATATTAAGTGTATATTCAAAGTTTGCTTTTTCAGCTTTTCTGTTGCCTCTGCTCAAATAATATCAGCAAAAATAATTTTGTATCAGACATTGCCATAAGTCTCTGGCAGTTTCAAATTTTTTCTTTTCTTTTAAAAAAAAATTTTTTTTTAATGTTTATTTGTTTTTGAGAGAGCAAGGGAGAGCACAAGCTGGAGAGAGGCAGAGAGAGACGGGGACAAAAGATCCAAAGCGGGCTCTGTGCTGACAGCAGAAAGCCTGACACGGGGCTTAAAGTCATGAACCGAACTGTGAGATCATGACCTGAGCTGAAGTCGGACACTCACCCGACTGAGCCACCCAGGCGACCCCAAAGTTTTTATTTTCTTCATAACTTAAGTGGAAGAAAAACTAAATCCCCTTTTGGAGAATTTTTCAATGGGGGTTCATAGGTAGAATTTATGGGGATTTGTAAACTTGGAAATCACATGCAAAGTTTTTTGGTATGTGTTCATTTTTCTGGAGAAAAAGGACATTGGATTTTCAAAGGGGTCTTTGACAAGAGTCAGTTAAGAATCAGTGCTCTGAAATGGGGTTGGACTTGGAAAGTCACCAGTGCTAAATGTTATCAGGAAACTGTTAAATTGTGAGTGAAGGCTCAAATTCTTAGGCTTTGATCAGGATTTCCCGAAGTGTGTTTTCCAGTATTAAAATAAGTGTTGATAGGTTTCCACTGCCAAACGAGTGTGAGAGATGATACATATTCAATAATCTCTTCTTGTGTATTCAGTATCCGTGTCAGCATAGTCAGGGTGCAGAGAGCTCATATGGTAGAGAAACGTGTTTAATTTTGACCAAGAAGGATCTTTTTTTTTTTTTTTTTTTTCCTTCCCTTTCTTTTTCTTTTCTTTTGTATAGTACCCTCCATGGAACACGGGAAGTTCAAGTACTCTTAGTAATGGTGAATTTAACAGTAATAAAATAATCTCAGTCTGATCTGATTTTAAGAGTATCTTAATTTTGCCTCTATCAGGCTGCTGCTTAATGAGTTTATAATGAAGAACAGAATAGCAGAAGGAAGGGTATTGGCATTTGTGATGTCTTTGCTGTGCTGGGGAGGACGTTTTAAGTATTTCCTGTTTGTTTATTTCCCCTTTGAGCCCTTGCATTAACTTAAAAAGCGATCAGTTCCATTTTTGAACATGTTCTTTTTAACAGAAAGCTGAAATCTTCCTCCCTGTAATTTTTAAAGCTTTGTTTTCTTGAACTCTGCTACAGAAATCTTCCAGATGAGTCTTTTGGATGTTCCGGCCATCCCACCTCCTTTACCCTCCTAGTCCAAGTTCAACCTGCCTCGTCGCTTTGGGTTTTTTTCTAGACGACTGGCTCTTTGGGTGTCTCCGTCTCTTGGACTCCCAGATGTTACAGTTGGTCACAGTGTCCATTTGAAATGTTGGTGCCCAGAACTGAATATTCAGAATCGTGAGCATTTGTTGAGTCTTTGTGCCAAGCACTGCATTAAATGCATTCACACTTCACAATAACTCGACATTTTTGTCCCCGTTTTACAGTTGGTGTTCCACAAGTCAAAGAGGTTTGGGAAACTGACACAGTAAGAGGTTGAGCATTATCTAGGTTTGCTGACGTCATGAACCCTGGTTCATGCTCTGAGTGCCTCTCTCAGGGAGAGCTCGTTAAGTCTCGGTGTTCTGTATTTCGGCCACTGTCCTTTTGTTACTTCAGTTCACCATTGATCAGTGCCTTTTGCTCATGTATTACCTGTTGACATCTGTGGAGTCAGAATTTAATTTTTATATTTTCTCATTCTTTCTAGACCTAGAAGAAAAGATAAGAATATGAAGTTAGTAGATTTTTATTTTTTTCTTTTTTTTAAATTTTTTTAATGTTTATTTATTTTTGAGAGAGAGAGAGACACAGAGTGTGACTGGGAGAGGGGCAGAGAGAGAGGAAGACGCAGAATCCAAAGCAGGCTCCAGGCTCTGAGCTGTCAGCACAGAGCCCGATGCAGGGCTCGAACTCACAAACCACGAGATCATGACCTGAGCCAGTCAGATGCATAACCGACCGAGCCACCCAGTTGCCCCAAAGTTAGTAGATTTTTAAACAATGCTGTTGCCTAAAATAAATTTGTGGTTTTAATGTAAGCCTTTAAAATGACTTTTAAAACCAGTATACAAGTTAACGTTCACGTATTGTTGAAAGTTCAGAAGACCCAGAAACTTACAAAGAAGGAACTGTTCACACAGTATTTCATTACCCAGAGATAAGTGTTGTTAACTGCTCTGGGATTTTTTCCAGTCCTCTTTGTTTCCTCTTCTGTCCTATAAGGGATATGGTGGTGTTTCTCCATGTGTGGGTCTGTCTGTGTCTCTGTATTTGCCCGAATATTGGCCGGAGCTTTTCCCACACTGTGAGATAACCCCGCGCTGTTCTGTCACCACATGGATATGGAAGTGTATCTACCCTTCTATTGAAAGTGTATTGTTTCAGATCTGTTGCCTGTTGTAAAAGAAAGCTGCAGCAAAATACTGAATCCTAGAGTTTTGTCCTCTTCTGTTTTTTGTTTGTTTTGTTGCGTTTCCAGTATTTTCTTAAGATAGAGCTCTAGGAACGGAATGTGGGTTGATGGGAACTTGCCAAACTGCTCAAGTGTGAGGATGTGAACGTGACGTGGCATCTTGATGTGAGTGAGGCTCCTCTTAGTAGGCTCCCGTCTGTGGAGCTTTGGGAATCATCTAGTTCTTGGCTAGTCATCTAATCACAGGCCTTAAAATGTGATTGAAGTGTGATTGCAGACACGTATACATAATTTTTTCCGTTTGCACACCTATCATTCCCCCCAACTCCCTTCTCCACAGTATAGTGTCACAGTAGAAGTTTTTTCTACTTTCCTTTCTTCTTTATTTTCAAAGACTGCGAAAGTCTTGGCTGTCCAACATTGATTCTGACTCTGTAGGTAGGAGATTTGGAACATATATAGATGGCTAGCAGGTGTCCCTCATCTAAGGATGTCTGCAGATCCCTGGTTTTTCTTGTGTTTTCTTTCTTCTCAAGTGGCTGTTTAGGTAGAGCTGTGCCTCTTAGGGGTACCACAAGTTTACAAAAGGATTTTGTGGTTATTAAAATAAATGCTGTTGTCAAAATTTCACACAATACAGAATGTATAATGTAGACACTTAACGCCCTCTCGTAGTCACCATGTATAATATATATGCTTTTCCTGATATTTTTATACATATTAATTAATATATAAATTTTTTATCACAAAGTATGAGTTCAACAATTTGTTCTTGACGGTATATCTGGGACTCTGTTCTATCTCAACACATTTACTATTGCCTAGTTTTTAAAGAACAGGTATGGGTATCCCATAATTTGATCTTCCTAAAAAACTGAAGTATGGTTGATACACAGCGTTGTACTAGTTTTCAGGTGGACAACATGGTGATGCGACAACCCTGTACGCTCTGCTCACGAGTGTAGCTGCCACCTGTCACCATGTGGCGGTGTTAGAGTGCCACACTTGCACTGGCCCTTTCGTTGCTGTGACTTCCTCATTCCATAAGTGGATGTTTGTAGTATTTCAGTTCTTCTTTCTTTTTAAAACTTACTTATCTCTTTAAGTTTTTGGCGCTCATCACCACAAGTGCACTGCTTGATCCCCGTCACCTAGTTGACCCGTGCCCCCACTCCTGCCCTCTGGTAACTGTCAGTGTGTTCTCTAGAGTAAAGAGTCTGTTGCTTGGTTTTTAAGCTTTTTAAAAAAGCTGTAGGGATTGTTCTTATTTCTTTAGGATAAATCCCTAGAAGTAGAGTTCCTAGGCTAAGGGGCAAATGCATTATTTCTTGTTATTTCTTTATATTCTTTTCATTTTCAAAAATGTATGTAATGTTTAGAGCAGTTTTAGGTTCACATCCAAATTGATCAGAAAGTACAGAGATTTGGGGTGCCTGGGTGGCTTAGTCGGTTAAGTGTCCGACTCTTGATTTTGGCTCAAGTCACGATCTCACGGTTCGTGGGATTGAGCCCCATGTCGGGCCCTGCGCTGACAGCCCAGAGCTTACTTGGGATTCTCCCTCTCCCTCGCTCTCTGCCCCTCCCCCATGTATATTCTCTCTCTCTCTCTCTCTCTCTCTCTCTCTCTCTCAAAATAAGTAAATAAACTTTGAAAAAAGAAGAAAGCACCAAGCTTTCCCAAATACTTCTGCCCCCACAGTGCACACCACCCCCCGCCATCCCCTACCAGAGCGGTGCGCTTGTCGTAATCGGTGAACCTACGCTCATAACATCGTTGTCACCCAAAGTTCATAGTTTACATCAGGATCCACTCTTGGTGTTGTGCGTTCTGTAGGTTTCGGCACACGTTATCGTGACACGTATTCACTATTGTAATATCGTACTAAATCCTTTCCCTGCCCTAAAAATTCTCTGTGCTCTGCCTATGCGTCCCCTCCCAACCCCCTAACTCTTGGCAACTACTGACCTTTTTACCGTCTCCATAACTTTGCCTCTCTCAGAATGTCAGAGAGTTGGGGTCCTATAATGTGGAGTCTTTTCAGAGTGGCTGTTTTGACTTAGTAGTAGTACGCATTTAAGTTTCCTCCATGTCTTTTCCCGGCTCGTAGCTCATTTCTTCGTAGCGCTGAGCAGCATTCCCCTGTCTGGACGGCCCGCGGTGTGTTTACGCGTTCACCTGCTGAAGGACGTCTCGGTGGCTTCCGAGTTCGGGCCGTTATGAAGGAAGCTGCTGTAAACACGTATGTGCAGGTGTTGGCGTGGACGTAAGTTTTCGGCTCCTTGGGGTGAGCGCGAAGGAGCAGGATCGCTGGATTGTTAAAGAATGCGTTTAATTTTGTAAGAAATTGCAAGACTGTCTTCTGGAGTGGCTGTGCCGTTTTGCATTTTTGAATGAGAGTTCCTTGTAAGTATTTGGTGGTGTCGGTGTTTTGGATTTTAGCCACTCTAAATAATACGCGTATAGTTCATGTTCTTTTAAACTAAAAAGCAATAGGTACGTACAAGATAAAATACGTTCTGGGTGTCTGTTAGCCCTGACACGCTTTTTTTTTTTAATGGTCATATAATACAGGTGTTTCATAGTTAAGCATTTCTAAACAGTGTTGTAGTGAACATCACTGAAGTGGGGTTGGTAGGTCAGACGGTATGTACTTTTTAAATTTATAGATTTTTTTCTACATTATAGGAGTGTTCCTGTTTTCTAAGACGTCTCCAGTACTGGGTATATTAATTTTTTCTTTCATTCTTTTTAATGTTTTACTTATTTTGAGAGAAAGAGAGTGTACAAGCAGGGGAGGGGCAGAGGGTGGGGGGAGAGAGAGAGAGAATCCTGAGCAGGTTCTTCGTTGGAAGAGGTGGGGCTCAAACTCACGAACCTTGAGACCATGACCTGAGCCAAAATCAAGAGCCAGACATTTAACCAACTGAGCCATGTAGGCTCCTCTTAATTTTTTTCTTTAAAAAAATTTATTAATAATTATTGTTAAAAAAATTTTTTTTAAATGTTTGTTTATTTTTGAAAGAGAGACAGATTGTGGTTGGGGGAGAGGCAGAGAGAGAGGGAGACAGAATCTGAATCTGAGCTGTCAACCCAGAGCCTGACGCGGGGCTGGAACTCCTGAACCACGAGATCATGACCTGAGCCGAAGTCAGGTGCTCAACAGGCTGAGCCACCCGGGCGCCCCTTAAATAATTATTTTTAATTGTAGTAAAATACACATGATGTGAAATTTACCATCTTAACCATTTCTTTGCTTCCGAGTAAATTTGATTGTGAAATTATAACAAGCAAATGAAATATGTTGGTTTATATTTCCATCTTAACCATTTTTAAGGGGATAGTGGTCTTAAGTACATTCACATTGTTGTGTACCCGGCCTCTAGAACGCTTCTCATCTTGCAGAACTGAAACTCTGAACTCAAAAAAAAAAAAACCCAAGCCTACACTTCCCCCTCCCCCAGCACCTGGCAACCACCATTCTACTTTCTGACTTAACGAATTTGACTCCTCTGGGCACTTGGTTCGGTGGAATTATCCTGTTTTGGTGACTGGCTTATTTCACGCAGCAGAAATGTCCTCAGGTGTCATCCACATTGTAGCCTGTGGTGCCGTTTCCTTCATTTTTATGACCGAGTAGTTCTTCCTTGTAAGGAAAGGCCACATTTGTCTCTCATTTACCGGTGACGGACACTTGGGTTGTTTCCACATTTTGGCTGTTGTGAACGCTGCTGTTGTGAACGTGGGTGTGCAAATATCTCTTCGAGACCCTGCCTTCATTTCTTTTGGGTGTCTACTCAGAAGCGGGATTGCTGGATTTGGTAATTCTGGTTTTTAATTTTTTAAGGACCTGCCCTCCTGTTTTCCACAGGGGCTGCTGTCATTTTATATTCCCACCGACAGTGCACGGGGTCCAGCATCTCCACATCCTTATCAGAATTACCATTTTCTGCTTGTTTTTTTAATAGTAGCTGTCCTGATGGGTGTGGGGTGATACCTCATTGTATGGGAATATTAATTGCTTTTTAAAGTTGGCTGAACTGATAGAAAAAGGATTTCGTTAATTATTACTAAGGTTGAGCATCTTTGTATTTTGAACTTTTAAGAAAGTTTATTTTGAGAGACAGAGAGAGCGCGAGCACATGTGAGTGGGGGAGGGGCAAAGAGAGAGGGAGAGAGAATCCTAAGTAGGCTCCACACTGTCAGCGCAGAGCCCGACACAGGGCTCGATCTCACCAACTGTGAGATCGTGTCCTGCACCAAGATAGAGTCACTTAACTGCCTGAGCCTCCCGGGCACCTCTGTATCTTGACTTGTTAATTCTTCTGTACATAGCAGTCAGGCCTTACCTTATTTGTTGTTTGGTTTGTTTTTTAGAATTATATGTAGTTAAACTGATTAATCTTACTTGTGGCTGCTCGCATACTGTCATGCTGAAAAAAGCCCTTCCCCCACATACCATATACCGCACACACCTCTGTTTCTTCTGCCCGCCCCTCCTCCCACCTCTCTCCTCGTTACATCACTGTTCTATCTGGAACTATTTAATTCTTTCTCAAATCTTCACTTAGGTTAAACTCGTGTGTGTACTTTGGTCTTTATCTGAATTCTTGACTGTTTCATTGATTGATCTGTTGTTTCCTGATTTGTACCATTTTTATTCTTTTCAGTGTTCCTGGTTGATGTATTTATTTTTCTGGGTGAAGTTTAGGCTCATAGTTTCAAGCTCTCTCCAAAAGTATCTTGACTGGGGTTATCTGGAATTTGAGTTTGTTTAGTGAGCATTCGTTTCATTCACATTTTTATCGAGCGCTTTGTGTGCTTGGTAGTGTGTGGCAGGAGTGAGGGAGGAAGCTTATGTTCTAACGGAGAAAGAAGGGAAGATGAACCTGTAAACCGTAATTTATGTGTATTTCCTCTAGTCCGGCTCTTCTTTTTTGGATGCAAAAAACTTGAGGTCTAGAAAAGTGAGGTCAAATGCTTAAGGAACCACAGCTTCTTAGTAGCCAAGTTTGGGCTAGATCTCTGGTCTCCAGATGGCATTTATTATACACATCTGCCTTCGTATGCTGCTTTTCTTAATCAACTATAATTGCATTCTTTTTAAAAAAATTTTTTTTAACGTTTATTTATTTTTGAGACAGAGAGAGACAGAGCATGAACGGGGGAGGGGCAGAGAGAGAGGGAGACACAGAATCGGAAGCAGGCTCCAGGCTCTGAGCCATCAGCCCAGAGCCCGACGTGGGGCTCGAACTCACGGACCGTGAGATCGTGACCTGAGCTAAAGTCGGACGCTCAACCAACTGAGCCACCCAGGCGCCCCTATAATTGCATTCTTAAAGCATTACTGATACTAGACTAGCTGCTTTGGGCTGTGTCTGAGTGAAACTTCAGCGAGAGCTATGACCTTTGGGGTATGCCTAGAAAATGTGCCTTGTAGAGACGCATTGCATATGGAGGAAATATAAATAATTCCAGGTAGCGTAGAGGAGAACAGTATGATTTTATTATTTTATATATATAGTATATATACTAAATAATATATAGTATGTAATAAATAAATAGTATATATATTAAATAATTCTGCAAAATTACTTGATGAAACAATGGCATGAGATTTAGGGGGACACAGGAATGAATGAAGGTTGAAAAGTGGTAGAATCTGGAGGTTGGCAGATGGTGAGAGAAATGGAAAAATGTTCACTAATTGGAGATGAGGACAGTGGAGTCTCATTTTAGCTTCCAGCACCTCCTATGGGCTGTTAGCATCCCTCCCCCACCCCCACCCCCACCCCACCCCCACCGTGGGACCCAGCAGAAAGCGCTACATTTTCCTGGATAGAAACAGGGGAAGTATTGGTAACAGTTGACATTCTGGGTAGAATGTTGAGGAGGGTAAGAGTTGGCTTGTGGGCAAGGTGCATAAGTGTGCTGCAGACCGGGGGAAGGACGCCTGTGCACCTGTATTTGTCCGTGTACGAAGATGCGGGGAGAAAATGCAGTGCTCTGTTTTGGAGACCTGCCTGGCTGCGACACCTGTGGTCCTTGGGGAGGTGAGAAGCCTTGAAACTGTGCCAAGTCTCTTGACAGCCTTGTGGTTTAGTGGAGAGCCAGGGCTAGAGGCAGTGAGTGTCGATCCATTCCGGGTGAGAGAAGTTGATGCCCTCAAGGCTGTTGCTGTTAGAGGGAGGCTTGATCGAAATATGGGAAGTCAGGGGCGCCTGGGTGGCTCAGTCATCCAACTTCAGCTCAGGTCTTGATCTCATGGTTCGTGGGTTCAAACTCCGCGTGGGGCTCTGTGCTGACAGCTCAGAGCCTGGAGCCTGCTTCGGATTCTGTGTCTCCCTCTCTCTCTGCCCCTCCCCTGCTCGTGCTCTGTCTGTCTCTCTCTCTCTCTCAAAAAATAAGTAAACGTTAAAAAAAAAAAAAAAAAAGAAATGTGGGAAGTCAAATTGGCAGTATCGGAAGTGTTTGAACTTGCTCAAAGGAGGTGGAGATCATGGGAACGTTGGTTAAGGGTGGGGGGGGGGGGCCGGGGGGCTTTATTAGGCCTTTAAGTAAGCAGGGCGCTGTCATATCTGGGCACGCCTGCACCCTTGCGTCAGTTATTCCACGCGTGTGCATGAAGATGCCTATGAGTCACTCTTGTTTCTGTGATAGGACATCATCTCCCTATCGGCTTTGCTCCCTGGTCACCATTGTGAGGTACATGGTTGCCCCCTCTGCTCCCATCTGTGAGCACCCTCCCCACCCCATTTCAGGCTGCCCTCCCTTGGTCTGCACCCTGGATGCCCGCCCTGCTTGCCCCAACCTAATGGCTTTAGGGCAGCCTTCTGTCTGGGGGCCGCCGCTGTGGGTGCAGTACATGATACCTTTATATTGCCCTCTTGTCCCTGCCCTGACACGTACACCTAGCCAGGGCCTGGACTTTGTGTGGCAGAGCAGCTGAAAGTTAGCAAAACCAAGTGGACATGTTGGTAACGAGAAATCTCAAAACTTTTTTTTTTTTTATTTTTTTAACTAGATAGTCTTGTTTTCTTTGAAATGTATACAGTTAGGCCAGACCTTATTCCCAGTCTGGTTCGCTTTACTGTGTTAATGAAAAACAAACAAACAAAAGTTTGCCAAAGCAAGTGCAGTCAAATGTAATACAAAACGGTGGCCTGAGAGCGCAGTTTAGAAGGCAGTTTTAGGAGAGAGGATAGGTTAGGAAAGGGGATGATCAGAGCATGACTCTCTTTGTTGTTTGACTCTCTTTAAGGGAGGGCTTGGCTGTAGGAGGTGAATTGGAGCCAGAGGGCAAGCCAGCGTACAACTGTGCCCACTGTGGGTCGCTTCCTGAAGAAGCAGATTTCCTAGACCCAGCGGCACTTGCCTTGGGCGTAGAAATTTGCAGGGTAACGTTGGCTATTGGGAATCAGGAAAACAGATGGTCCCGCTCATTTATGCATCGCCTACTTTATAGGTTATGTATAATCAGTGCTTTTGCAGTTATTTAAGTGTTTGATTGCATTTTGCTTTTATTTTATAAAAATGAGGAGAAACTGGTACCGTGGTAAGCACAAATCTCCATGTTAAAATTGACATAGATGGAAATCATTGGCTAATGCCAGAGACCATCAAGCTGGATGTGATTTTTGAAGCTAGTTGACTATTGACTATAAAGAAAAAAATTAACACCTACACCGTGCTAGACAGACAGAATTTAAGGATGTGTCGAAAAGCAAAGTCAAATTAGAGATTTTTTTTTTTTAATTTTTTTTAACGTTTATTTATTTTTGAGACAGAGACAGACAGAGCATGAACGGGGGAGGGGCAGAGAGAGAGGGAGACACAGAATCGGAAGCAGGCTCCAGGCTCTGAGCTGTCAGCACAGAGCCCGACGCGGGGCTCGAACTCACAGACCGCGAGATCGTGACCTGAGTTGAAGTCGGACGCCTAACCGACTGAGCCACCCAGGCGCCCCTCAAATCAGAGATTTTTTAAAATTTCTTTTTAATGTTTATTTATTTTTGAGAGAGAGACAGGGCAGGAGTGGGGAAAGGGCAGAGAGACAGAGGGAGACACACAATCTGAAGCAGGCTCCAGGCTGTCAGCACAGAGCCCGATGCAGGGCTCAAACCCACGAACCGTGAGATCATGACCTGAGCCAATGTCCGACGCTTAACCGACTGAGCCACCCAGGCGCCCCAAATTAGAGATTTTAAAACAAGTTGTAGCTTTCTTGGAATGAGAACCTTCTTTGGAGCTGCAGCACACGCAGGCGCTTCTCTTAGGGCATTTGAGTTCAGTCCACATTGTCAAGATTATATTGTGTGTGAAAGTTTGATAGATACAGAGTACATTTTTTAACTTCCAAATAAATACATAGTACGTGTCAAGAATCACTGTTCAAAACATTCCAGTGGCTTTCCGGTTCACTACAGTGTCAGAGGACTGGACGGTTGGCCACAAGGCCCTACGTAGTCTGAGCCCACTCCTGAGCCTCTTCCATTCCTTTGTCTGGAATACTCTTCTCCCAGTGTCCACATGGCCCTCTCCCTCAGTTCCTCCTCACTGCTTACGCGTCCACTGACAGGCTTTCCTTGACCACACTGTGAAATGAGAGTCCTGCCTTACCTTGCTTCATTTCCTTCGTTTTATTTCTCGTCGTCCGACGTGGTGTTTTTTGCTTCGTCTCTTTATTGAAAACTGATGAGGAACCTGGTGTGTGTGCTCCGTTCTCCGGCAGTCCTCTTGGCACGTGGTGGGAGTACGATAAGTACTCGTCCAGTGAATGAGGAAATGATGGGGTTGTGGACACTGCCCTGTGTGAAGATTTGCAAACGCAGGCTCTCCAGCTGTGTGTTCTGCGTCTCGGTCATCTGGCATCCTACAGCGTCTTCTTTGCCACCCGCTTCGTGACCGTTCGTTTGCTCGGTACATACTTGAGAGGTGTGTATGCGCCAGGCATTGGGGGAATACGAGAGCGAACAGTCTGACAAATCCCTGCGCAAGTGTAGCTCACAGTCTGATGGGGACCTGCCTGGTAAATTACAAGGTCATCGACAGGAGGGAAAAGTGTACTTAAAATTCGTGCCTGCTAGTTCTTTGACTGGAATGTGTGCAGGGCTAGGGGTCGGATCGGCACTACTGGCCTTAGTTTTCAGTTTTTTATAAAGAAATGGCTTTCAGAGAGCTTGACAATTGGGATGTGAATGTCTTTTTTAATGTATGAACATTATTTTTATCATTTTTATTCTTATTTATTTGGAGTTAGGTAAAGTGGTAAGACCTTACTAGAAAAGACAGCTGGATTTACAGACTATGGTTGAAGCCTGCAGTTACAAATGAGGGGTTGCTGTACCCTTTCATCATATGCGTGTGTCTTATCATCATCCTTTTCTTTTAGACTTCGAGAATTTCCTCTTGTCACGTTATAATTTATTTGTTCTTTCTGTTCACGATGGACATTTGCTTCCAGTTCTTTATTGTTACAACTACTACTGCTGGGAACTTTCTTTAACTTAGTTCTTGATATCCATTCGAAATGTCGATCCTCAGCCGTGAGGTCAGTGCCAGAGTATTTTCCAAAGCGGTCAAACTGGTTCATGCTGCTACCAGTAAAGTGCAAACTTTATCTGCTTCATGTCCTTGCCAGTAATCGCTTTCGTGGGACGACTGCATTTCAGACCGTCCAGCGAGTTCAGCACCGCCCTCATACCAAGGAATTTCGCTATTTTTGCTAAGTGTGATAGTGGTATTGTGGTTCTATAAAAAACACGTCCACATTTTTAAAAAGTTGTGTATCGGGGCGCATATCTGGCTCAGCTGCAAGAGCATGCGACTTGATCTCTCAGGGTCGTGAGTTCAAGCCCCATGTTGGGTGCAGAGGTTACTTGTATAAAACATTAAAAAGATGCATATTATATATATGTGGGGATGAGATAACTGGGATTTACTTAAATTCTTGAGCACAATGTAAAGCACATTTTGGGATCAACTGGCCAGATTGGAATACAGACACAGATTATTGTTTAAATGTTGAATTTACTGTTCTGTGGTTATGTAAGAGAATAATACACCTACTCTTTGAAGATACAGGCCAAGGATTTAAGAGTACGGAGGCATAATTATGACACTCTCCAGTGGTTCAGAAAAGAAATTACATATATACATACAAGTTTGTTTTTATCATTAAAAATAGCCTGTAATTCCTATACCCATCACGTGGGTATAACAAGTATTAAAATTTTGCTTTCATGTCCTTTTTTTATGCTTCTGTGCACTCTGGTTTTAAGCACAAATAGGTCATATTGTAAATAATAGTTTTTCAACTTTAATTTTCCGATAATTAAACATTAGACTGAGTTTTGATCCCTGAATAATATCCCATCATATAGCTCAATTTATTTCACCATGTCTTCATTCTTGAATTGTTTCTATTTTTTCAATTTTCCCCTACTATAGATAACAAATGAGTAAGCAGGAATTTATAATGTCCTTTTCCAGTAGAAAAGAAAGCCTTCCTTGATTCTGCAGATCAGGTTTCCCAGTTAAGTGTGTTCAGAGTTGTTTTTCTCTGACGCCTAGGACAATTGGAGTTAATTATCTGTGTCATTATTTCTCAGCCCTCCAGACTGAGCTCTCTGAAGGCCGACTGTTTTAATCTTAACTGTATAAGCAGCACTGGGCACACAGTCGGCCTGAAAGATGCATTGAATCAGTGGAGAAGGGTTAAATGTAAAATAGAATAATTAAATATAAAATACCACCTTTCTGCCACCTGCTTTGAAAACTCCAGTTTCTTTAACTGGATGAAAGTTCCCCCACCCCTACCCTCACCACCCAAGATTCAGGCATTGGAAGTGGTAGGACTTACAGCTTTGGCGGAAAAACCTGCCCACTCCCAACAAACACGCCATTCTCCCCCGCCCCCCATTCTCACTACAGCACCGTGCAGTTTAGCCTCCATTTTCAGGGCTCGGGAAACCTGGGCCCACAGAGGGGAAGCGACCTTGCATCAGGTCGTGCTCCTGCGCACTTCCTAGAACCCAGCCTCCCTCCGTGTTTCCCTTGGCCTGTTCATCTCACTTAGAGATCCCTCTTTTGTGTGCCCTTGTACACAATGGGTTGTACTGAGGGAGGGACCATTGTAAGTACAGGGCGGCGGAGGCAGGGTTAAACATGGGCCCCTATAACTCAAGGCTTGTAGACAAGCTGTAAGGAGCCACTAGGATTTGCGGGCTCGTAAGCCCTTCTTCCTACCACCTCCGCCTTTCCCTGCCCATAACTCCTCTGCAGGAGGTGGGCCTGAAATCAGCAATTTAGAAGAGAATCACTTTGTATAGTCACTGAAAGGAAATATTTTTGCATGATTGAAATTCACAACTCACAAATTCGCAAACCTCCTTTTATATAGTAACAATACAAAGAAGCACATTTCTTCCTATGTCTGTGGTCCCGATATTGTCTGATCTTTTTAATACCCAAACTTAAAGATTTTGTGCTTGTTGAAGTGCTTTTTATCACATTAAAATGAAGAATGTTCCCACACTCATGTTCTTTACCTCAATATGAGGCTCTAATTCACCAATTCTCAAAGTCATCTGGGGGCATTGTAAAAGCAAACCAGAACATCTAGAGTATAGTCGGTTCTTTCCTTGATCAGGTGTGTTCACTTCTCAGAATTCACCGAGCTGTGCCCTTATACGTGTGCCTTTTCTGTACGCCCGTCATGCTTCCTAAAACCGATGTATACATCCACACACATACGTATACACACATAAACACACATAGGTGCAAACACATGTATGTGTACAAAAGAGGGTGGAGCACAAGAGTTAGTACTTCAGAGAAGTTTCTTGGCTGGTTCTCCTGGGTCGGGGCTAGGAACCACTGGCCTGGCGGACATACAGCTCTAATGGGGCCGGAGGACTGGGTTTCTCTCCATAAACTGCTTCTGTGGCTCTGGAGTGCAGGCTGCCTCGAATGGAAACTCACAGGTGCTTATGAAGGAATTCATTTCAGTAAGATTTTGCTTTTGTGTATTTTGGCTCCTCTGCTGCCTTGTGAAGGGTTAGAACCGGACGTCATCTCTTATACTTTTGTCCGACAGATGAGGAAATGGGTTTAGCTTGTAAGCTCCTAACGGAAAGCAAGGACAGAGGGCTCCACTGTTGCCAGCTACGAGCTTGTGAGTGAATCCGTAGTGTCTCTTTGCCCCCTCTTCTGTCCGGGAATGTTGCCTTTCGTTAAGACAGAGGCAGACCTCGTCTTGGGCATTGTTCCTTCTGCTCATACTGTACAAAGGGAAACACCTAAGAGAGCAAGTGAAGTTATTTTGAGTGCACAGGTGCCTGCTTAGGGACATGGTCGTCAGGCAGGTTGACTTGATGGGAGAGATGCATGAGAACAGTGGGTCGCTGGACTGATTTATTCTTCACCGTGGGCTTTGGGCATTTTTAAGGGAAAGGTGGTTATTGTTGTAATTACAGCCAGACGTCATTCTAGTGACGATCCATTTTGAAAACACAAGAGATCCTATCTGTGTGGTTCTGGAAGGCACACAAGTGTATGAGAACTGGAGTAAAGGTGGAGGCATGTACTTCCCTTTTCCTATTGCAAGATTTTGTTTGTTTTGTTTTGTTTAGAGAGAGTGAGCACATGCTCCAGGAGGGGAGAAGGGCCAAGGAAGAGAGGGAGAACCCTTAAGCAGGCTCCGTGCTCAGCATGAGGTCTGACACGGAGCTTGATCCGGTGACCCTGGGGTCACGACCTGAGCCGAAATCCAGAGTTGGACGCTCACCCGACTGAGCCACCCAGGTGGCTCTTATTGGCTAAGTAATTTTTTTTTTTTCAACGTTTTTAATTTATTTTTGGGACAGAGAGAGACAGATCATGAATGGGGGAGGGGCAGAGAGAGAGGGAGACACAGAATCGGAAACAGGCTCCAGGCTCCGAGCCATCAGCCCAGAGCCCGACGCGGGGCTCGAACTCACGGACCGTGAGATCGTGACCTGGCTGAAGTCGGACGCTTAACCGACTGCGCCACCCAGGCGCCCCATGCTAAGTAATTTTTTTAATGCAGCACACAAAATGTTAAATTTAACGTGAAAAAAAGCTTTTTTTAATTACTCATAAAACGTTTGCCCTGGAGCCACTTTTAAGATCGTAATAGTCAATCCACTCTTCTGCTGATGAGGAAAAAAGGAGTAGAATTTATTTGCAGTCATACAAAGTTGATACTGGTTGGAGGGGGAATATAGAGGTAGAGATTAGGTAGGAATAGGTGCCAGAAACTGAATTTAAGTAAGTGTGGTTTGGTGGGGTATTTATATATATATTTATATGTTGTTATGATGATGATGATGATGATGATATATATATTAATGTTTACTTTTGAGAGAGAACGATTGGGGGAGGAGCAGACAGAAAGGGACAGAGGCTCTGAAGTGGGCTCTACGCTGACAGTAGAGAGCCCCACGTGGGGCTCTCACTCATGAACTGTGAGATCATGACCGGAACGAAGTTGGATGCTCTACCAGCCGAGCCACCCAGGCGCCCCAGTGTTTATATTCTCCTTTCCACTTGATCAGATTGTCTGTGAGACTGAGTTGGATTTTGTAGTATTTACTAGAGTGTTGGGGGATGGCGCTTCTTCTGTAAAGTGGGATTTTAACAAAAGTGCATTTTACTACTGTGTGCACCCACCCTCACCCCTGCCATGCCCCGGGGGATCATTGGGATGTTAACTGTAGTAATCTCTGTGCCCACCAGGTGGCATAATTGCTTTACTTAAATGATTGAAGCTCTTTTTGATTCTCTGTTAGTGATAACTCATTTCTTATTTTAATAAAAGGAGATGCCACGATACGAAAAAAATTTTGGCCTGCTCAGTTTGAGTTATGCGAGAGAAACTGGTGCCACGTTTCCTTTGTAGTACGAATGCTGCTGCAAATGTTACGATGATAACATTTTTTTCGAACTGTATTTAAGGTTATAGCTTTGTCCTCGACCCACCTTATGGTGTCAGCCTCTCGCTCCAAATAGCATATGCAAGATCACAAGGTGTCCTGAGTCTGCAGTGTCCAGAGGAGGGAGGAGTGGGTGAGCTCAGGTGACCGTGGCAACTTTCATCTGCATTCTTCCCTTTTTTGCAGCCGAGTTCGAGACTCCCGCTAATGGTACTAAGGACATTTAGTTCGTCGGCTTGAAACCTGAATATAGAAAACAAGTGAGGCCTCCGACAAGGCAGCCATTTGCCCGTTACCCTCACTTTCCATCACTTCCTTCATCAACCACAGTTTGATTTTCTTAACTCCACTCAAGCGACATGGACTAGGTTGGCTTGCCTGGCTCAGTTCTCTGTACCGTGGAGTGCCCTTCTCTCTCTGTGTCCTTTACTCAGGAGATGGGATAGCCTATAGAGGTTTAACATCACAGGTGCTGTGGTCACACACTCTGTGTGTATGTACGTCTTGCTTCTGCTGTTTACCAGCCGTGTGACCTTGGCCAAATGACTTCTCTGAGCTTCAGTTTCTTTCTTTAGGAATGGGACTGATAATGGAATTATTGGAGAGGATTAAAAAGAATCCTTTAGGGGGGGCATCCGACTTCGGCTCAGGTCATGATCTCGCGGTCCGTGAGCTCGAGCCCCGCGTTGGGCTCTGTGCTGACATCTCGGAGCCTGGAGCCTGGAGCCTACCTCGGATTCTGTGTCTCCCTCTCTCTCTGGCCCTCCCCCCACTCGCGCTCTGTCTCTTCTCTGTGTCAAAAATAAATAAACATTAAAAAAAAAATTAAAAAGAATCCCTTAAAGAATTTTAGAACAGTGGCTGGCACATAGTAAAGTCTCAAATATTAGCTACTGTTACTAATCAGTATAGCTATTGAATCTTTAGGAAGCTTGTCTTGATTTAACATCATTATCATCATTATTTACTGATTATCTTGGATCCCATGCTAGTCTACATCTGTACTGTTATTTATGTATTTCTGTTCTCTGTTACTTGTGTTGTTTCAAGCTACCTCAGGAAATCAGTTCATTTTTCTTCTGTATTTTGGCCTGCTTTTCTGTACACAGTAAGGGTAGTTCAAGAAATGCTTGAGTAGGCTTTAGGAATTTTGTAAATTTTCTTGATGAATCTCACACACATTCTACCTTTAAGTGATGTTACCCCAGAACATAACTCGTTTACCTGTACTTTCTGTAATGCTAAATTCTTGTCAGAGAAGCCAATGGTTTGTACAGTCTGTGCACTTTTTTTTAAATTTTTTCTAATGTTTATTTATTTTTGAGAGAGAGAGAGAGAGAGAGAGAGAGACAGACAGACAGACAGTGTAAGCAGGGAGGGGCAGAGAGAGAGGAAGACACAGAAATCTGAAGCAGAATCCAGGCTCTGAGCTGTCAGCACAGAGCCCGACGTGGGGCTCGAACCCACGAACCGTGAGATCATGACCTGAGCTGAAGTCGGACGCTTAACCGACTGAGCCACCCAGGTGCCCCCCCGTCTGTGCACTTGTTAAAGAATCGAAGTGATACGTATCTTTATCCATCATAATTTAAGATTAGACATTTCTCCTTGGTTGTTTCCATAGGAATATTCAAGTTTTTAAAATATCGCACTTACACAACGATAGAATGGTTTTTAAAGGAGAGTACGCCAAGCAACCGATCTTTCTGCTTAGAATGTCCAGTCAGCTTCTTCTTGCACCCAGATGACTGCCTGGTTCTGTCCCCCGTGCGGTAGGGAAGGCTGGTGGGTGCGAATGACCGGGTCCTTGCCAACATCCTGGCATTTCCTTAAGCCACATGGACTTTGGGCATCGTCCTAATCACAGCATACTTAATGACCCTCGCCTGCCTGCAGTGGCTCCTCACCCCCGGATTGGGACAGACTCTGGTTAACCTTTAATTTACTAGAGATGAAATCAAGATTACTGTTGCCAGAGATGAGAAAGTACTGGAAAAGTCCCCGGGAACCCCGTGTTCGTTGTTTTAGAGCTTTTTGCCTCCCTTCCTGATTCATCCTTCATCCACCACCTAACGTATCCGGTCATCCTTTGTTTTCATGAAGGCATTTGGGAGTGGATTTTATCGTCTTAGGTTGAAAGCTTATTTTTGCTTTTAAGGAAAGCATGTGGGAGGTTTTGAAAATGCACACTTTACATTTTCATCGTGCCCTACCAGCAGCTACTGGCATGTTCTGGAAAGGAGCAGGGTAGGTGGTAGAGAAGATATTGGGGACTCTAGAAACTGGTGGGTAGCCCTTGTCCCCCTGACTGTGAAAGGGAGCAAGAGCTGAGGACCCTGTGCGTACAGTAGGGAGGCAGTGAGAGACAAGGCCGTCGGCAGCATCCGTTGTGCGCGCACACGGCCCTGTTCTGGATTAAGTCCAGTCTTCAGCATTCTGGGAGGACTTCCTGCTCTGCTGTGGTTTTCAGTTCGGTGCTGACGCAGCTTTCCTGGTGAGAGCTACTTCCTGGGAAGGTCAGGAAAGTGGCTAGAGGTACCGCGGTCGAAACCGTAGCGCTCACCGTGCGTCAGGCACCACTGCCTGTGAACTCCTTTTGTCCAGAGACAGCCGAGACTGGACCTGCGTCTCTCGCACCACACACCTGACCTGTGCTGCCTTTTCACTTGCTGGGAAAGAACCTTTCTCTCCTGTGACATCATTCACATGACAGCACCCCCAGCATTCTTTTGGCAAATTGTTCATCCAGTCTTTGTTGGACTTCGGGGACATGAAAAGAGTGAACGGTTGTATTTTTGCTGGTGGGTATCAGATGGTAATTCTTTTGCAAGTTGCAAGGCTCCCCATCTGTTGACTCGTTTTGTCACGCCTTCACCTCACCTAGTAGAGATACCAAGTGACTTCCCCTAAGTGGCTCTGATTAAGTCCTTTCTTCCTTTGTTTTAGATTTGAGTCCTCAGAGGAGTCTACAAGGAAATCTAAAAGAGGTGTGATCTTAAAGGTTACTTATTAACAACGCTTTACTGTTTGCAGCACAGAAAATGTTCTGTCCAGACTTGCCTGCAACGCTCAGAATCCACTGGTCAATTTTACTGTTCCTGCCACCAGCTAATTTTTCTGTTAAAAAACAAAGCAGATGAAAATACAGTAGTATCCAAAGAATGCTTTGTTTTCCTTGTAATTTTTGAGCTAAATCCCGCCGGAGACCTGGGGAGACAGGTTTACTGGCCCTGTTACTGACGGAGCAGAAAAGACTGGAGCAGATAGCATCTGCCCCCGAGAACGGTGGGCAGGGCAGGCTACTGGGACAGCGCACAGCCCCGCGGGCCTGCCCCCTGCCCTGCCCAGACACCTGGTGCGCGGATTTGCTCGCAGATCACATGCCTGGGCGGTGGCTGTGCACGCACCACGCGTCCCTCATCCAGCGAAGGTAATGATAGCGTCTGGACGTTTGTACGCTTGCGGAGTTGAGCTTGTAGAGCGCGAGTTTCGGGTTCGTTTGCCGGATGTCTATGAAAAGGAACCACCCTTCCAGCAGACCCTCTCTGGGGTTGACCCTCAGTTCACTGCAGATTGTTTTTCCCTCTTCCCCGTACACAGCCTTGGCTTGAGCACATCTCATTACTTAGTTTTATCACCCGACCTGCAGTCTTTCCGCCGGGGTCCCGTGTGAGCCGTGCAGCCTCACCGTGCGTCAGCATTGTTTTAAAGAATCTTAGGGCATTTTCGTCTTACTTGGCATAATCCACCCTATTGTGACATAATAAGCAAGGGAAACACTTTGGAATAATTCCTCCCCATTTTTCAGACCACCGGTTCCAACTTTTGTGACAAACCAAGGTCATTTAGTTTGTCATTCGCCGACTCGCGGGTAAATAGGAATCTCACTACGGTTGACCCTTGAACGCCTTGGGGCGCCCAACACCCTGTGAGGAAAAAAAAAATCCACGTACAAGTTTTGACTCCCCAGAAACTTAACTGCTGATAGCCTGCTGTTGACCAAGAAGCCTTGCTGATGACATAAGTAGCCAACACACATTGTTGTGTGTGTTATATGTGACACGTACTGCATTCTTCCAGTGAAGGAAGCCAGAGAAAAGTCAGTGTTATTGAGAAAATACTGCAGAAGATTCTCATAAAAGTGGACCCGCGTAGTTCACACCCAAGTTCAAGGGTCCGCTATGTATACTCTGAGTGAAATCACTGTCTGTTTGTATGGACTTGCAATATTTAAAAAGGAAATGGAAAACTAGTCTCGGTGTTGAAACTGATACTGAGTGGCATTATGTGTAGTCACTGTTTGAACGACATCGACTTTTTCTTCCGTCAGTGGAAAAGCTTTTCCTCTAGTGTTAGAATACCTGTTCATAAAAGAGTTTGAATTCCTTTTCAGAATGATTTCTTTTTTGTCAGTTGGCCACCAGTTGTGCCACAATCAGGTAAGATGGTTGTGGTGTCACTGACTAGCATTCTGAGCCTGGGAGGCTCTGACTTTGATCAGGCTTCTGTTAACTCGCTGCGTTACAGTGGGCAAGTGAACCAACCGCTCCAGCCTGTTTCCTCAGCTCTGAAGTGTGGTCATTGCACCAGGAGAGAGAGACTGGGGGGGGGGGGGGGATGGCCTGGGGACAGAATTCTGTTTGTTTCAGACAGTTCTGTGCTATTTGATTTTTTTTTTTGTTTTTTTTGGAGCTTGTGTTATTTTTGTACTTTACCAAAAACAAAACAAAGCAAAAAACTTATATAGGAATGTAACGAAGTGTTATCAATTAGTAGTCTCTCTTTTTTTTCCTGGAAGGAAGGCTAGAAAATGTAGAGAGGAAATAACTTTGGGGACAGCAACTTCCCCTGGATATCGAGTCAGTCAGTTTTCCTTGGTGTTACCTTAGTGCTTGAAAAACTGGCACTTGTCACCTTGTGTTGGAGTTTGAGAGCAGATACCAGGCACTGGTTCATGTAATTCATCTCTTAGATTTTTTAGTATAGAGATAAGTTGTTTGTTTTTCAAACTCAGCGGAGACTAAAAACAAACCCCAATTTAATATTTTTTATTTCTTTTGGTTATCTTTCAGGGTACCAATGTGATATCTGTTTATCATAGAAAATTTAAGTAGAACCAAGTTTAAAAATTTTTTTTTTCAACGTTTTTTTTTTTTTTTTTTATTTTGGGGACAGAGAGAGACAGAGCATGAACGGGGGAGGGGCAGAGAGAGAGGGAGACACAGAATCGGAAACAGGCTCCAGGCTCCGAGCCATCAGCCCAGAGCCTGACGCGGGGCTCGAACTCACGGACCGCGAGATCGTGACCTGGCTGAAGTCGGACGCTTAACCGACTGCACCACCCAGGCGCCCCTAAGTAGAACCAAGTTTAAAAAGAAGAATCATGATCTCTCCCATCCACAGATGGGATATGTTAAGTACCGTTAATATTAGAGTATATTTTTAGCTATTCCTTTGTGGGATTTCTATGTGTAAGATCCATGATGGGATCATATTATATATGATTCTGTTTGGTTACTGTCTGTTCTTTATTTTTTTCTTGCACATGGCAGGCCTGAAATATATATATATAATTCTAGTGCTCATGTACTGTGGTTTCCTGTCCCTCAGTGTGTTTACTGGCCTCTTGTCTTGTTTTTCAGTAGATGAATACATTGCCATTGCTAAAGAGAAGCATGGGTACAACATGGAACAGGTAATGTCATGGTTTTCTTTTGTTGTTAAAATGGGTTTTTAATTGGGAATGCGAGCTAAGCTGGTGTAGCCACTCTGGAAAACAGTATGGAGGTTCCTCAAAAAACTAAAAATAGAACTACCCTAAGACCCAGCAATTGCACTACTCGACATTTATCCATGGGATACAGGTGTGCTGTTTCGAAGGGGCACATGCACCCCCATGTTTATAGCGGCCCTATCGACAATAGCCAAAGTATAGAAAGAGCCAAAATGTTCACCAGCAGATGAATGGATAAAGAAGATGTGGGGTGTGTGTGTGTGTGTGTGTGTGTGTGTGTGTGTGTGTGTGTTAGTATTACTCAGCAATCAAAAAGAGTGAAATCTTGCCATTTGCAACTACGTGGATGGAACTAGAAGGTATTATGCTAAGCGAAATTAGAGAAAGATAAATATATGACTTCACTCGTATAAGGACTTCAAGAGACAAAACAGATGAACATAAGGGATGGGAAACAAAAATAATATAAAACCGGGGTGGGGGGGGAGGTTGACAAAGCAAAAGAGACTCCTAAATATGGAGAACAGACAGGGTTGCTGGAGGGGTTGTGGGAGGGGGGATGGGCTAAACGGGTAAGGGGCACTAAGGAATCTACTCCTGAAATCCTTGTTGCACTAGATGCTAACGAACTTGGATGTAAATTAAAAAAATAAAATTAAAAAAAATTAATAAAAAGTAAATGTGTTTTTTTTAATGGCTTTTATAGCCGACCTGTTAAATTGTGTTCTGTGTGTTAGGTAGCCATGCCATTTTTTGGTGGTCACTAGCAAATTAAACAAGGCCCTGGTCCCCTTTTTATTGCTTGACATGAGTATTAGAGGGCCCTTTGATTTGAAAGGCACCTGTTTTTCTGCAGGTTGGTAGTATTTAGGGCTTAATACTTCCCTGTTTGAATATGTGGTTTGTCATTTGTGTGATGGGTTTTATCCTGACTCCGAGCGACATGTCTCACTCAGACCCACAGTGTTTTCTTTTCATATTAACTGTTTTGAATCAGTTCCAAGTTGTAATATTTGACTAAGGCTTTCTTTTAAAAATTGTTTGGAAGCTATTAGAAATCTACGAGATTAATTTTTCCCCAAAAGTATGATGATAATCTTTTTTTTTTTTTTTTAACGTTTATTCATTTTTGAGAGAGAGCACAGGCAGGGGAGGGGCAGAGAGAGAGGGAGACACAGAATCCGAAGCAGCCTCCAGGCTCCGAGCTGTCAGCACAGAGCCTGACATGGGGCTCGAACCCACAAACTGCAAGATCATGACCTGAGCCAAAGTCGGACGCTCAACTGACTGAGCCACCCAGGCGCCCCTTGATGATAACCTTATTTCAGCTTATTTCTAACTCCTATTTTAAAAATCAGCATATTAATTTGGATTAGTGCTTTCCTTGGCATTGATCTAGATTTTACAGCCTGTAAGTTGCAGGCTTTTATCCTCATGATTGAGGGCACCACTGAGTTACGTTATATAGAATTAAACTCTTTGTTTTAGCCTTGGCCACACTTTTAATTATTTCAGCTTGGTAGAATTTGTTAGAAAAGCTGGTTATAGTAGGATAGTACCAGAATCTTTAAAAGCAAGAGGTATATCCCTTTTCTTTTTCTAAACCCTACTCGTGAATTTCACAAAGTTGCTCAGAACATCACCAACTTTTTAAGATTTTATTATTATTTATTTATTTTTAAAGTTTATTTATTTTGAGAGAGAGCACGAGCACAAGCAGGGGAGGGGCAGAGAGAGAATGAGAGAAAATCCCAAGCAGGCTGTGCACCACCAGTGCAGAAATCAGAGTCAGATGCTTAACCGATTGAGCCACCGAGGAGCCCCTGAAGATTTTAAGTAATGTCTACATTCATCATGGGGCTCGAACTCACGACCTCAAGATCCAAGAGTCACATACTCCACCAACTGAGCCAGTCTGACATCACCAGTTTTTAATTCTATTTAGAAAGTGTAAAAGTCATTAGGTGATTGCTAAATATACCTAGATGAATTTTTAAGGATTCTGGTCTTCAAAATTCTGATTGGTCTCACTTGGGAGTTACCAGGAAAAAAATTGCTGAATTATCTCTCATTTCCAACTTGTCACCCATTTGAATATTTTCTCCCTTCTGGGTTACCAAAAAACAACAACAACAAAACACAAAAAAAACCCTCTTTGTATTTGAGTCTTTTCAGGAAAAGAGTAACAAAACAATTAAGTGCATTTATAAATTACTTTGTCGTTTCGTATACAGAGGCATTCAAGTGTGGCTTTTAAGAGCACAGATTCCAAAGGCGCCTGGGTGGCTCAGTCGGTGAAGCAGCCGACTCTCGGTGTTGGCTCAGGTCATGATCTCGTGGTTCGTGGGTTCGAGCCCCACATCGGGCTCTGCGCCGACAGTGCGGGGCCCACTTGGAATTCTCTCTCTCTCCCCCTCTCTCTCTTTCTGCCCCTTCCCCACTTGTACGCATGCTCGCTCTCAAAAATAAATAAATAAAGAGCACAAATTCTAGGGCCACACTGCTTCTGCCACCTACCAGCCCTGGACCGTTGGCAAGGACTTAATTCTCAGGGCCACCGTGTTCTCATCTGAGAAGTGAGCCCAGTGGAGCGTGTCTCGCGGGAGTGCGCACGCATCAGCCGCGTAGCAGTGTTTGCCAGGCTGCAGGGGCGTGCGTGCTCTTCTTTTGCCAACCTGATTTCCATTTTAATCTTTCACTCACGTCTTTGGTCTAAAATTTCACTGATACTATTTTTCTAGGCTCTTGGGATGCTCTTTTGGCATAAGCATAATATTGAAAAGTCATTGGCTGATTTGCCCAACTTTACCCCCTTCCCAGATGAGTGGACTGTGGAAGATAAAGTCTTGTTTGAGCAAGCCTTTAGTTTTCATGGGAAAACTTTTCATAGAATCCAACAAATGGTAAGTAGATGAAACCACTGATTTTTCTTTTTTTCCCAGCCTCTCTCCCCTGCAGCATACCTGAAAGATGGGGATGTCATCCGCAAGCCGAGATATTCCCGTGTTGAACAGAGTAGCTCATGCTTGCCATGGAGTAGATGAGAGGCTTCAAGTTACAGGAGCAAAGCATCTCCTGGCACTTCCCAGCTTGAGAGCAGCTGTAACACGAGCCCCCCGCCACCCCATCCCCATCTCTCTTGTTGGGACTCCCCACATTAATGCGATAGAAAGCGTCTTTGATGGTTGTTTGATGAGGTGTGGCGCCTCGTGGAACCCTATCTGCCTGGGGAAGGTTGGCTTATCTCTTATATTCTAGAAGGCTGTTTGGTGGACTCCTACCAGGAAAGCTTTTATTGATGGTTGCACGAGTGCTAAAGTGAATTTTTAAAAAACAACCTAGGAGTTAGGCTAGACACTTTAGGTGTATGAAAACTTGGGTTCGTCTCAGCCTGCCTTTGGCGATCCTTCCTGGGCTGAGTTTCACTTACAGTCACACTGCAGTAGTTTGGAAATGTACCGATGAGAGTTCTTGAATCTTCTTCTCAGAGAAAAGGGTTGTGCCTTAAAACATTTCTGTGTGTGTGACCGTCCTTATTAACCGTATCTAAGCACGCTTGATTTGTAACGATCAGCTCTAAACCGAAACCAACTCAGTTTTTATGTTTAGCTTCCTGATAAATCTATAGCAAGTCTGGTGAAATTTTACTACTCCTGGAAGAAGACAAGGACTAAAACCAGTGTGATGGACCGCCACGCTCGGAAACAGAAGCGGGAGCGGGAGGAGAGGTCAGTTCCTGCCTGGAGGTGGTGTCTCCCCGCGTGGGGGATCTCTCGGGTCACTAGAATTTCTAAGAGGCGGTCGGTGCCCAAAGGAAAGGGAGAGGGATGGAGTTCCCCAAATGCCTTCCTGGTGGAGCCAGATGTACACAAATATTCTTCAGTAACGTTCGTGAGCTGTATCATTAACGCACGAGCCCACCGTTCTTTGGGTATTCGTTTCTTACCGCTCTCTTCTTCCTGCATTCAGTAAACTTCCACCTTATTTCTTTATTTTTTTAATTTTTTTTTAAGACATTTATTTCCGAGAGACAGAGACAGAGCGTGAACGGGGGGAGGGTCAGAGAGAGAGGGAGACACAGAATCCGAAGCAGGCTCTAGGCTGCGAGCTGTCAGCACAGAGCCCGACGCGGGGCTCGAACCCACGAACTGTGAGATCATGACCTGAGCCGAAGTCGGCCGCTTAACCGACTGAGCCACCCAGGCGCCCCAAGAAACTTCCAGTTTAAATGAACAAACTTTTCCACATACTCTTTCATACCGCTGAAGGGTGTCTCCTTTTAATAAGAAGGAAATCTATTATTGCCTAGGTAGAATTTTTTTGGGTATACTTACACAAGATTTGTTTGCCACATTTTATGTCTGGTGTGTTAAAAGATGACAGTACAGTTTAGATTTTCCTCATCCCTTTCTTGACCATCTATTTTGTGTGTGCGAGGGAGGGAAACATCTGTGATTCTTCTTCCTAAGGACACCAGCTATAGGGATAGCTTGGTGAGTAGGATACACCCAAGCCAACACTTCCACCAGATGGCGCAGAGCAGGGGGCGGCCCTGTGCTCCCGCGCAGAGGCAGGTTGGAGTCTCACTCCAGAGGTGGTGTGAACTCCCGTGCGGGTCAGTGCCACATGCCTCTTCCCCGAGCCTCCGCCTCCTCAACTCTAAAATGAAGCTGCTCACAGTCTAGAAGGCAGCAGGTGGAGATAGTGGTTTTTGTGTTAGGTTGGTGGCTTTTTGAAATTTGTTTTCCACGTTTTCTGTAATGCTGTTTTTTAATTTTTTTTAATTTATTTATTTATCGAGAGAGCGAGAGAACAAGTGGGGGAGGGACAGGGAGAGTTGGGGACAGAGGATCTGAAGCAGGCTCTGCGCTGACAGCAGAGAGCCCGACGTGGGGCTCAAACTCACAAACTGCGAGACCATGACCTGAGCCAAAGTCTGACGCTCAAATGACTGAGCCACCCAGATGCCCCTGTAATGTTATTTTTAAATTTTTTTTAATGTTTATTTATTTTTGAGAGAGACAGAGACAGAGACAGGTCGTGAGCGGGGGAGGGGCAGAGAGAGAGGGAGACACAGAATCCGAAGCGGGTTCCAGGCTCCAAGCTGTCAGCACAGAGCCTGACGCGGGGCTCGAACTCACAGACCGCGAGATCACGATCTGAGCCAAAGTCGGACACTCAACCGACTGAACCACCCAGGCGCCCCTGTAATGTTATTTTTTTAAACTACTAATATAAATGAAGTGAAGGGAGAGAGACTATCTGATCTCCATGGCCCCATCTCAGGAGGGTATTTTATGATTTTAAATAAGATATCGTGGGAACAAAGTGGTAGTATGACTTCTGGAGAATTCACATCCGTGGGCCCAGCTGTAAAGTGGGGGCAATGGTGGGAACGTCTGCTGAGCACTCTCCAGCTGTGAGAGTCTGTAAAAGTGTTGACCTTGATACGTCTGGATGCTGTGTGGTCTGCAGCATATATACTAGTGGGTCTGTTTTTGGTTTAGTGCTCTCAGTAATCAAAGAAAAGTGGCAAATGCTAATGAATTTGTTTTTATGTTCCAATAACTTTTGATTAAAAATATTTATTTCCATTATACGTTAGGACTCATTTACTTTTTATAAACAAAGTCTTGTACTACAGACAGCTGTACTCTGCTAACCCTGAAATTAGAGTTAAATAAAAGAATAGGTTGGGGTTTGTTGTCCCCCGAGTATGAAACGGTAAGAGCATCTACTGCCCCGCCCTCACCACAGGCTCCCGTCCCCGGTGCTTCTCTGTGCACCAACCCTGAGAGCACCTGTCCCCCGCACCGCCCCCCCCACCACCACCACCCACACCCTCCCCCACCCCCCCAGCCCCCCGTGGGGAGCCTGAGCCCTTGAGCACCTGTGCAGACCCGGGCGCTAGCACCTGAGGGATTGGTGGAAGTGACAGCAGGGACGAGAGAGGTCCCTCAGCCCTGGCACACTCTCCTTTTGAACTCTCTCTCCTGGGCCAGAACTCAGCACAGGAAGGTAGCATGGCCATCTGGGCCGGATCCTGAGACAGTGGGACGATGAACTGGATGTAACTGGGGGGAAACTGGGGCAGGCTGTGCTCGGCTTCTGTGATCCTCAGTCTTCTGACTTTTCAAAGTAAAGGCTCTACTACGGAGCTCTTTTAAAAAAATAATAACACGTGGAAGGCTATAAAGAAAGACATTTGAAGTACCATGTCAATGTGAATGTTCTTTTTAAAATTAACCTAATTTGAAATCTCAGTTTATCCAGAGCCAAAAGGCTCTCCCCCTTCTGGCGCTTGGATTGAGTCATGAGTGTGTACTTGGGACTTGAAGTGGAGTTTCACTTTTTGGGGATTTGTTCCCAGCGCATGGGGACTTTATTTTTCAGTAATTTCTCAGTTACATGTAATGATTGTGTCCTAGCCCACCACAAGATGATTACGGGGCAGTTACATAAATGCCTTAAATTTGATCTTTTCAGTTGAGAGTTGAGAAGAAACATTTTACAAATATGAAGCAACAGTGTTCTAGACCTGATCCAGAAGTTAAAAATCTATTTCAGTAGGTGGTTGTTGCTGTTGTTGTTGTTGTTGTTTTAATCATTTAGAGTAAGAGAACTAGGAGTTGGTTTTAATTTATTTGAATTGTAAAAATGTTTATCTCGGCAATCTGAAAACATACTGATTTTGTATTAAATCTGTCATTGAATCAATTTATTGCTTATATTTGTATATTAAATAGAATTAGTACCAAATAGTCTTTCAGTAACTTGTTCTTGCCTTCCAGTGAGGATGAACTGGAAGAAACAAATGGAAATAACCCCATTGACATTGAGATTGATCAAAACAAGGAAAGCAAAAAGGAGGTATTTTTTTCCCTAGTATCGTTTAGGCAAATAAATTTTATTAGTACCATACGTAAAACATTCCTCTTACTTATTCTATTTAATATATTTATTGCTATGTACAAGGCATCATGATAATGACTTTTTAAACAATACTAACTTTGCTGTATAGACTTTAGAATTTTGTTTGCCAAGAAACAGGAATAAAGGAAGCCCGAAAGCAAGCGATAGCATTACTGAATAACGAGTTTGTCCTCATTGGGCAGCCGTCCTCACTGCCTTCTTTCCCAAGCCATCAGCCCAGTAGTTAACGAGTATGGGCGTGGTACTGGTGAGGAGAGGACCAGGTGAGGGCTTGGTTCCTCCTCTCAGCCTTCGGGATGTCCTCTCAATGGCCGGCGCAGGGGCCTGCACAGTGGGGTCATGAGCTGGGTCATGAGTGCACTGCAGAGGGCTGGCAGGGACTCAGGGCAAGTTTTCCCGTTACTCAGAAACAGCAGCGTAGGTCCTACAGCAGCGAGCCTCACACATGGGGAATTTTTAATCTTTCACATCTTAAAAATCATTATGTCAGAAGATTCGAGAGGCCCATGAATTCCTACAGTTGTATGTAACTTTTTTTCTGTGTGTATTTATGACATTTCTTTATCGTGAACTTTTCACTGAGAACGATGGGGTGTCTGAATGATCTCATTAAGCCTTTTGAAATGGGTTGCAGTCTTAGGTTATTTTGCCCATTCATAAAAATTGAATAAGGCCTATGTGGGATCCCTGAGGGCCCCCCAGGGAAACCCGGGGCTCCTTGGCACAGACTGGAAAGCCCCCATAACACAGCATCCCCTGCGGCAGAGCCCTTGCAGGGAGGATAGCACTACAGTCCCTGGAAGGAAGGACCCCTTAGTCCATCGGCCCCAGTTCAGGCCAGAGTGTTGGATCCCAGCGTGGTTATGACTTTTATATGTAAGTTCGTAGAAGTGCTTTTCTGAAGAGAGTCTGTATCTGCAGCTTCAGTAAAACCTCAAAGAGTTCTCGATCTTGGAAGGTTCTGAAGTAGGAGAACAGCTGTTCTTCGGCATGGAAAGACAAAAGGGTCCAGGCACACCTAAACTTTAAAATCGCGTCAAACGTACATGCTTTTTGTAGGCAAAGTAGGAGATCCAGCTAAACAAAAAGGAGAAAAAGAAAATGATGATATTGTCACCCTTAATCACTGCTAACATTTTGGTGACTCTTTCCAGATGACTCCATGAAATGTATATGCCTATATACACACTTATGACTCTATACTTGCTTTTTTAAAAACATAAAATGGGATCTCAATATATCATTTCTGAAACCTTTTAAATTTGGTCTTTCTTGAACATGTTTTTATGTCAAATACACTTTGTGTACATAGCTGTTATTAGCATGTTATTTTATCCTACACATCTTTCATAATTCAGTTAAGCAATCTTAGGGCTTTTTTATCAGTTTCCCCCCATGCTTTTTGCTGTTCTAAACAATGCTGAAATGCTGGTCTCATGATTAAATATTGGTTCACTTAATTTTTTCCACTGGAACAAATTTCTGGAAGTTGAATCGTTGGGTCAAAGTCTTCTAGTTACATTTTTAAGGCTTCATTTGGTAGGCTATGTATCACCAAACTGAAAACTGATAATTCTTTCTGGATGGCACTCCAGCTAGATTTATACGAATGCCCAAATAACAAGATCATTTTAAGGGTTAGCTAAGTTAGATTCTTTGGGAAATCAAATTGTACCTACAGTTAAGAAGCTTTGTCTTGATACATCATTATCTATTAGCTTCTTCAGGGGAACGTTTTCAATGAAAGGGGAAAGGCTTGATTTAACTTCCGTAAGTCTTACTTATGTAGCACGATTCCTGATTAAAAGAGAAAAATGACTTATATCTTAAGTTTCTTTCTGTACTAAAATGTTGTGAAAACAGGCACGTCGTCAGTAGGTGATCTCTGCTAAACAGCATAGAGCTGTTACAGACGAGATGTAGTTTATTGCCTACTAACATTTTTATGTACTGTCTGTTACCACCTGTTCAAGAATTTACTGGTACCGTCGTAGTTTGCAGGGTCGATTTATGTCAGTGTTTTAAGATAGGAAGGAGAAAACCTGCACATATTCTCAGCTTCATCAGCAAATGTTAATACACTAACAAGATGAGATTATGAACTGTTACAAAAACTTCTTAAAATTGTTATCAGGACAGTATCCTTTCCTTGCCAAGATTTTATTGCATTTCATTTCTAAACGTTTCAGTTTTAGAGAAAGCACTTAAAAAAATTAGCAGCAGTCATGCATTATCAAATGACAGCATATGTTCTTGAAGCAAATTATACAGTTGCCCTAAAAGTTGTGTCATCCAAAAGGAGGGTATATGAAAAACAGTCATAGTTACATGTGGAAGTTTATATTTTTTTATAAACTTTCGTATAGAGTTAAAGAATTTAAATGGGTTTTATATATGTGTTGAATCATTTTTTCCTTTTATCTTTCTGTGGCCCTAAGTCCATCTGTTTGGCTAAGAACTATTAGGATAAAGGAGCTCACCATTCACATACACAAAGCACACCAGAAGAGAAGACAGATCTCTTTTCTTCCTGTATTACTACAGGAAGCTCAGAACGCTTCTTGCCAGAGGCTCAGAGTGATAGAAAAAGGTTGTGTTTATATAGGAGGGCAGTGGATTCTACTTAGAAGTGTTCAGCCAACATTCAATAGCCAGTGTTTCTGTTAACTGCCTGTTAGTTTGTAGATGGTAATTACGATACGGCATGGTATTTGTCAGTTTGTTTAGAGCCATGTTAGGAAAGTAGGCGTATTACTGTTCATCTGGCATTTTCATGTTTTGGAGTCTCATTTTTCAAATCTGTGTACCATCCAGGTGCCCCCTACGGAGACAGTTCCTCAGATCAAAAAGGAGAAACATAGTACGCAAGCTAAAAATCGAGCAAAAAGGAAACCTCCGAAAGGAATGTTTCTTTCTCAAGAAGACGTGGAGGCTGTTTCTGCCAACGCCACTGCGGCCACCACGGTGCTAAGGCAGCTAGACATGGAGTTGGTCTCCATCAAGCGGCAGGTACCGCGGGTCGGGGCTCACTGATGATCAGGGGTCCCTGTGTGTTCCTCACACCTGAGTGTCCTCTTTCCACAAGCCTCTGAAGGGCATTTTATTTCTAAGGAACTGGACCGAAGACTTAGGTACTGATCCGTTGATATTTCTTTCTTTTTTAAATTTTTTTATTTTTTTTAATGTTTATTCATTTTTGAGAGAGAGAGAAAGAGCGAGCAAGTGAGCAGGGAAGGGCCAGAGAGAGAGAGGGAGACAGACATAGAATCTGAATCAGGCGCCAGACCCTGAGTGGTCAGCACAGAGCCTGACACGGGGCTTAAACTCAGGAACAGTGAGATCGTGACCTGAGCTGAAGTCCCTTAACTGACTGAGCCGCCCAGGCATGCCCGCATTGATGTTTCTTAAATTGACTTTGAAACTAAAGGTATATATGTATACCTTTAATACACACACACACACACACACACACACACACACACAGTGTGTATATGTGTCTGGGTGAATTTTCATAGTGTAAACACACCCACCACACGGCCACCATCTGGATCAAGAGATGAACTGCAGCCTCCCAAGCCCCATTCATTTCCCCTTTTATTAAATTTTTTTTATGTTTATTTATTTACTTATATTTTTTTGAGAGGGAAACAAGAGTGAGCAGGGGAGGGGCAGAGAGAGGGAGACACAGAATCCGAAGCAGGCTCCAGGCTCTGAGCTGTCGGCACAGAGCCCGACGCGGGGCTCCAACTCATGAACGGTGAGATCATGACCTGAGCCGAAGTCCGACGCTTAACCGACTGAGCCACCCAGCTGCCCCTCATTTCCCATTTTAGTTGCTGCCCCGAGGGGACTCAGCCTTGCCTCCCAGGCTTCACTAGTGCCCTTCTCACTCATTACCCACCTCCTTCCAGTTGGTGGCCACTGGTCTGACGTTTTAAACCAGACATTATTTTTATTCATTTTGGATTTTATATAAACAAAGTCATATGATGTAGTTTCTTTCATGCCCAGCATTGTTCAACATATGAGATCCATCCAGGTCGTCCTTTCTTATTGTTGTATAAATATCCTAAAACTTATCCACTGTACTATTACTAGGCATTTGGGTTGCTTCCCATTTGGGGCCGTTGACCAGTTAATACCGACGTGGATGTTTCTTTGACTCTTGCTGTATTATGTATACATCTCTGTTGCATGTACACCTAAGAGTGGAATTACAGAGTATGCCTGTGTCCAGCATTTTCTAGAATAGTGCCAAGCAGTTTTCCACGGTGGGCTGCCAACTTATGTGAGGTTTGGTTGGCCTGCATTAGGGCTTACTCACTAACTGTTGCACTGTTGACATTTGGGCCCAGAGAATTCCTCGTTGTGAGTGTCCTGTGCATTGTGAGATGTTAAGCAGCATCTCTGGCCTCTAGATGCCAGCGGTTGTGACCTTGCCCCATCAGGTGTGACAACAGAAATGTCGTCAGGCCTTGCCAAAGTATTACCGCTCTCCCCCGCGCCGGGGGTGGGTCAAAATTACTTCCCCTTTCCCATTCTGAGGCTCACCTTTTGATGAACAGAAGTTCTTAATTTTAAGGTAGTCTAGTTTCTCGTTCTTTCCTTTTGTAGTTAGTGCTCTTTTCAGTTTTGGTAAGAACCTTTACTAAGAGTATGAAGATACTCTCCCATGCTGTCTTAAGTGTTGTTTGCCTTTACATTTTGATCTTCCGTCTATCTGGAAATGTTTTTCTGTGCATGCTGTTATGTATAGGGTGGATATTCATTTTGTTTTTCACGTGGCTATCTGGTTAACCGTGCTGTTTATTGGAAAAAAATCAAAACCAAAAACGATCCTTTTCCCACCGCAGTGATGGGCATCTTTGTTTCAAGCGCAGCGTCTGTATGTGTGTGGTCTGTTGTGACTTTGGTGTGTATGTCAGTCTTCACTGGCACCATCCTGCCTCGATTACAGGGGCCTTACAAACCTGAGTGTCTGGGCCAGGCGGTAAGTCCTCCAAGATTGTCTCTCCTGGCCCTTTGTGTTTCCATAGAAAATGTAGGTTCACCTTCTTGGTGTCCAGAAAAATAATTCTGCTAGAATTTTTATTGGAATTGTATTGAATGTCTAGATCAAAATAGAGAATGAACATTAAACCAGACAGCCACCCCTGTGATTCGTGAACGTGATCCCTCCCCTACCAGCACAGATCTGTCATTCTCTCCGTGTTCTGCCGCCTCTGTGTTTGGGGCTTTGTCAGAGTTCTCCCTGGATATTTGCTACTTTATGATAATCCTTTTCTGATTATTTGCCCTGGTATGGGGAACGGCGCATCATTACGCGGTGCATTGAAACTGCAAATTCAGCGGAGTAGCCAGCTGACTCTTGTCCCTTCATTAGTGCCCTGCCCCTCCCCCATCCTTCTGTCTCTGGAATTTGAGGCAAATTGTGGACTGATGGTTTACTTGTAGTTTTTGCTGCTTTTGATTTGTTGATTTGTTGGTTCCTTAGAAGGTTAAACTGGAGGCTGGCAGTCCTTTCCCAGATGAGAGGAGGGTTCTGTGCCCTGGTCTGGCAGCTCGGGGCGGGGGACAGCTCACAGCAGGACCAAGTGTTCCCCGAGCAGTCAGAGGATTGGCTCCTAGGCTTGGCTGCTGGCGCAGTTGCGCCCTAATCTTGGGAGAGTCACTTAATCTTTCTGGGCCTCTTTTCAAATGAGGAGATTAATCCTTGCCTGCCTGATCTTACAGGCTGTCTGAGGGCTGCAAAAGAGAGAGAGAGAGAGAGAGAGAGAGAGAGAGAGAGAGAGAATGTTTTAAGCTCTGTTTGTGCTGGAGGGGCGGGGCTCTCTGAACGGGGCCGGAGCCCCCACCCGCATCTTTGTCCTCCTTCCTCCTGGAGGGGACTGTCTCCCCCTGTGCCGAGCGGACTCCTGACGCTCACTGGTCGATGTTAATCTTCTGAGCAGAGAAAATGAGGCCCTTCTTGCACGCAGGTGTCGCAGTACAATAGATAGAACTGTCTTTGGTTTCACGGCCAGAATCAGGAGCAGGACTTTTTTATTTGAAAGTAGCTACTGAGAATCATGTGGAATAGAGGGGCTTCGGTTCATCGCTAACAGAGGAGACAGGTCGCCTGCCCCCCTCACAGCCTGTCGGGGTTGCTGCCGAGTGCACTTGTCGACTCACAAATGGCCGTTTTATCTGGATGCTTCCACATGTGGTGGTGTCCCAGGGAAGGGTTCACATGAAAATAGCAGAAAACCTGACTGATAGCAGCTTAAACAATTGAGGATTTATTTTTATCAAATAGCAAGAAATCCCAGCATCGGTGGCTCCGGGCATTAGTCCGTTTGTTCACGGTGTGGTGACAGACCCGGATTCTTTTGCATTTCCTCCTCCACCATTCTTAGCGTGCCTGCTTTTCATCTCGCTCGTTGGCTCCCGTTGGAAGCTTCCAAAGCCATTTTGTGGCCTTCGCGTCTGCACTGGGGGCCAATGGAGAGGGGCCGGAGGCGGGGCCGACCCTCCCGTCCTTCCAGCAGGAAAAGCGTTTACCTTCTCGGGAACTCCTGTCCTCCCTGCGTGCTGCAGCTTTGCAAAACGGCTCCTCCTAGCCCCGAGGAGGACCACCAGCCTCTGTGGAAGATGCGAGAAGGGGGCTAGGGGCAGACGGCTCTTAGATTAGCCGGCGGCCAGTGCCTGTTGCGCTGGGTCTTTCTGAGTAGAGAATGAAAGGGTCACACAGGAAAGTAGGGGAAAAAAAGTGGCTAGGTAAGGCACCAGGCGAACTTGACTGCTATTTTGTTTTTTTCTTTAAATGCTTGTCACTTTAAAATTTTTTAATGTTTTAAAATTTTATTTTTTTTAAATTTTATTAAAAAAAATTTAGGGGCGCCTGGGTGGCTCAGTCGGTTAAGCGTCTGACTACGGCTCAGGACATGAGCTCATGTTTCATGAGTTCAAGCCCCACATCAGGCTCTGTGCTGATAGCTCAGAGCCTGGAGCTTGCTTGGGGGGATTCTGGGTCTCCCCCTCTCTCTGCCCCTCCCCTGCTTGTGCTGTCTCTCTGTCTCCCAAAAAATGAATAAATGTTAAAAAAAATTTTTTTTAGATAAAAAATAAATTAAAAAAATAAAAAAATAAATTTAATGTTTATTTTTGAGACAGAGAGGCAGAGCACGAGCAGGGGAGGGGCCGAGAGAGAGGGACACAGAATCTGAAGCAGACTCCAGGCACCCAGCTGTCAGCACAGACCCGGACGTGGGGCTGGAACTTACAAGCCTTGAGATCATGACCTGAGCCAAAGTCAGAGGCTCAACCGACTGAGCCACCCAGGCGCCCCTTTATATCCTATTTTTTATCCAGCTTGTTGCCACTCTGGCTTCCTTTCCAACTGGCATGATGGTAACCAAACCCTGTTCTTATTCATAAACACTTGAGTATTTCTAATAAGGAAAATGCATTAGGAAGAGAGGTGAAGGTTGATGAGAATTTAGAGCTAACTTTTAGTTCAGAATTTGCAGGTATTCTGTATAGCCACTTACATAATCTCTGCTTCTTTATCGATTTCAGAGAGAAAATGCATGTGGTGAATAGGTTGGTCTCCTTAGGAAATGTGTATTACTTACTCACAATGCAATATATACCCCATTTCTTACCTGTGTAAACAACCAGCCAGAATGAATAGAACGACCTAGTAACCGGAATGCTGGGAGGCATGTAGTATTCTGGATAGCGGATTCTTTTGAGAATTTGTTAACTCTGTCACAAGTTTATGTGACTGAATATAACCTTGAATTATGAACATAGCCTTGAACATGCCCTTGCAGCATTTTATGGGTGGTTGGTACCTGAGAGCTCTGAGCAGGAGTCTTAAGACCGTGCTGTTGGACGGGGTAGCCGGTAGACACGTGTGGTTATTTACATTTAAGTTTGGATTAAAGTAGAAGAAATGAGAAGTTCAGTTCCTTAGCTGCATAAGCCACATATCAGGTGCTTAGTAGCAACCTGCGGGCGATGGCCATCGTGTCAGATGGCACGGCTTCAGCATGACGTCGCGTCAGAGAGCGTTCTGTGACACGGTGTTGGTCTGAGAATTGGGTGTTACTTTCCCAAGAACTTACTGTGGGTGAATTTCTGGTACCAGTTTATTTTCTTCTGACTTGTACCTTTTCAAAAATAAACTAAAGCAAATTTCAGAAAACGGGGGTCTTCAGTTTTGGTTTTACTATAGAGCAGGTTTTATGCACATTTCCTTTATTTTTCTTTTCAGTTGTCTCTGTGTTCTGACTTGGCGTGGGCCGTGTGTCTGGCAGGCTTTAAGGCCCTTACTAGTGGCAGACAGGGTCACTTCCTCGTCCCTAGAGTGCTGGTCCTCCTCACGGGGCCGCCAGTCCCCTGTACATCTCCACTCCCCTTTAAACCTTTCAGAAGAAGTAAACCCAGGAAAGGAAATGCAAAATTGGAATTCTGTGAAGTGTAAGTACTTGAAAATGAAATTTGAGTCTAAGTAGGAAAAGGTTGTTCAAGGAGGAGAGAATTATTAAAGGGTCTGTGAGGCTGTGTCCTTCACCACCATCCCCCACCTCTCAAAGTCCTGCTTTTTCTTCATTTGCCTTCATAAGGTTGCTGCTTTTGAGGGCACCTTCTGTTCCGGAGTGTCTCTGATGTTTTATTTGGGAAAATGAATCTGATCCTCCCCTTGCTTGCTTTTTTGCCCGTGGGATTATTTAGAAATGAAAAACCCTAGGGTTGATGCCCCCCTGGTCCTTGGCACGGAGGTGCCCCTGCACGTGGAGCTGAGAGGGAGCCCGTTCCCAGGCCCAGCTCCTTCAGGAGTCCGTGCGCAAGTCCAGCGGATTGTCCGCTGGATCGATTCAGCGGTTGGTATCGTTCATGTCTGTCTTTCGATTACTTAGAGGCAGTGAAAGATTAGGTGCGTCGAATCAACACGGTCACGTGGAAAAGATCTAATTTGTGAGAAAGTGAAGAATTACGGTTGGCCAAAATCAGGCTGTGGGAAGGTAACACGCTGCTTTCTGCTTTCTCCTCGTTAAAGAAGGCCGCCCTGCGGGCTCCTGCGCAGGGGGTGCCTGGGCGGACCGCGCTGGGCCCCAGGAGGTGCACCTGCCGGCCTGCAGAGCACTGCCTCTCGGCTGCTTCCAGCTCGGCCTGCTCCGCTCGGTCCGCGTGGCGGGAAGCCAGGCGTGGCCTGGTCTTGTGTGTCAGGCTTCAGATGTGGGTTCCGCCGCTCGCGAGGGGGGTGACGTGTTCTCAAGTTGTGAATTAGGGCTGGGCACGCAGGAGCCTTTTAGCCACCATGCCCTCCTTCCCGTTGTCCCTCGTCTGCTGCTCTAAGCAAGTCCGTTAAAGAATCTCGGTAGATGCTCTGAAGGGATACTATAGCGACCTCAAATTTTGGTTACCATACAGATTAGGAACTTCTTTGCTCTTGGTTTTTTTCTCTTATTTTTTTTTTTTAGTTCTGTTTTCTTTTCATACCTTTACAAAAGTTGTTCATTTTTAAAATTTAAAAATTTCCTTTCTTTCAGATTCAGAATATTAAGCAGACGAACAGTGCTCTTAAAGAAAAACTTGACGGTGGAATAGAACCGTATCGGCTTCCAGAGGTAGGACTATATTGACCATCACCTTAGAAGTCGTACCCAAGTTTCATGTGTTTACGAATTTAATATTAGGGCACCTGGGGGGCTCAGTCAGTTGAGCTTCGGACTTGGGCTCAGGTCATGGTCTCCCGGTTCATGGGTTCAAGCCCCGCATCCAGTTTTCTGCTGACAGCTCAGCCTGCTTTGGATTCTCTGTCTCCCTCCTTCCCGCCCTCCCTCTCCCTCTCTCTCTTTCTCTCTCTCTCAAAAATAAATAAGCATTAAAAAAAAAGAATTTAATATCTCTATAATGTATCTCCAGCATACATCCCATAGAAAGAAGGTTGTAGACACAATCTTTATAAACCCAATTGACGTTGAAATTCTGGTATTCTGAGAAATTGTAAGAAAAAAATAAGATTCATTAAGTCTGACGAGGATGCCCTCGCCTGTAACTGCGTTATGCTCATACGGCTCCTCTGGGTGTGCAGGTCGCTCAGAAGTGTAACGCACGCTGGACCACGGAAGAGCAGCTTCTCGCAGTACAAGGTACGGGGGTCCTCCTGGTAAGAGGCTTGGGGCCGCAGGTGCCTTTAGGAAGAGTCATGCCCCACCCCACTCCCGTGGCACCACTTGTGTTGAAACACGCTCTTAGGAGTGTGTCGGGTTCCGGATGGTCAGAAAGTGTAAAATCCTGAAAGCAGCAGACTGAATGTTAAGAGTTTTACGGTTGGAGCTCTTCTAGTCCTGGGGACCCGGAAAAGAATGCACAAAGTCCACCGGGTGCCGGCGGGGTGACGTCAGTCGTCTTGGGCTACGTGACTGGAGGTGCAGGTTTCTGGATGACAGGGTCATACTGGCCTTCTTGGATCAGTCATCTACGAAACAGATCTAGGTTGCTGCTTTTTCCACTGTATAATACATTAAGATCGTGCCTGCAGTTAAAAGCTCCAAGTGTTTTCTTATCTGGATCTAAAGGAAGGGGGGTAAGTGTCAATTGTGTGGGGTTTTAAAAGTTGTTTTTATCCTGTATTGAAAAACAGTGCTCTCTTACATCCTTAGCCATCAGGAAATACGGCCGAGATTTTCAGGCAATCTCAGATGTGATTGGGAACAAATCAGTGGTACAAGTGAAAAACTTTTTTGTAAACTATCGACGCCGCTTCAACATAGATGAAGTTTTACAAGAATGGGAGGCGGAACATGGGAAAGAAGAGACCAATGGGCCCAGTAGCCAGAAACCTATCAAGTCCCCAGATAATTCTATCAAGATGCCTGAAGAGGAAGACGAGGTAAATCTGAAACAGTAGGATCTCTGCCAGATTCATGCTCCATATTCAGTGTCTTCTTTGATGGCCTTTCTCAGCTGGAGAAATATTTTTAGCTCTCAGCTCTGTCAGTGACTTGACTTTTCCCCATAAAAACCTTAATATGTGTGTTGACACCAGTTAGTTTTGGTCACTAGGTATATTGCTCACGTTTTAATTCCTGCACAGATTCCTAGTTCCATCCTGGTTTTCTCCAGCCACAAAATACTGCACTTTACCAAAGTTTCCTTAGATCCTGGAAGAACTCAGCCCTGAAACGGTAAGTTGGAAGTGGTTGTCGAAGGTGTGTTGGCATCGCAGTGGGAGGTTAATGACCTTACTGCTGAATCGGCTTGGCTAGCCGGCCAGGAGCTCCTGCGTCTGTCTCTGCTGTCCCGAGTCGTCCAGGCTTTGATGCGGTCGGGGCTAACGGGTTCAAGTATTGATGGAGACCGTTCTGGGTCCTGTGTTTGGCCGGAGCTTCCAGGCTGGTGGCCGACATTCTGGCAACCTCCAGGTTAGCTATACCGATTTCACCGCCTACTCAGCAGAGATTAGGCACGAGGTTACCGAGGCTGCACGGACCCATCTGCTGCCTCCCTGCTTCCTGTGACGGGGTCACCTGCCATTTCCCCGTCCAGCCTGGCCTGCCCTGCCACGTCTTTACCCCCACTCCCACAGAGAGGAGGAGGGGGCCGGGCAGAGGTAAGAGTTAATTGCCAATCGCTTTGGTGTGAGTTTGTTCACAGACACGGAATTTTAAGGATTAGTTGAGCTTTCCGGGAAAACCTTCTCATCAGAGGCTCCCCCAAACCATGCGGGAGTGATTTGAAATGACCTATTTAGTACTGTCTGTTCTCCCCCCTTT
>NW_026057582.1:2540561-2543856 GCF_023721935.1 Panthera uncia | reverse complement strand
TGCTCGAAGGGTCTGGCTGTAGAAGCAGCCCAGAGACCCCCTCTTGAGCCGAGCACAGAGTGCCCCACGAGGGACCCCCCCCCGCCCCCCCCCCCCCCGCCCCCGGGGGGGGCCCCCCCCCCCCCCCCCCCCCCCCGCCCAACGTGACGCACCCAGCGTGTTGGGCTCTTTAGAGCTTTGTGCCAGAAAATCTTTGGACTGTTGATAACATTTATAGCAGAATTCGTATTATTAACAATGCGAGTGGTTCCCCCGAGCCATACCCATGGCACGGCCCAGCCTGAGACCCCGGAACATAACGGCTTACAAGCAGAAGTTTTTATCTCTCAGCAGTGATGTTTGTCCCGGTGCTTGTTGCCCCTTTAGCAACAGATCAACCTCTCTGAAGTCCTGGACTCCATTTAGGAAGCATTGAGAAGATGAGAATTATGAAGGAAGGAACATTAGAATTTGCCGGAATGAAAGCTTTCTTCCATGTATGTTCTCCAGCTTTGGTGCCAGGAAGCAGAAATCATAGGAAACTCTCCAGATTTTATCAAAGCAGGTGTTGGCAGGGTTAAGCCTAAAAATACGGTCATAAATTTGGGACCAAGGGTCGCCACCAACGGGACAGGCTCTCAGTTCTTGTGCATATACTTTCCTTCCTTTTCTTATGTCTGCTTCATTCATTCACAGTTACTTTTTTTTCTGACAAAGTCCAGAAGTCCATTCTTCACGGTCCACTTACCATGTTGATCGCACATCAAAATAGCCCGGTAATTCTCTGCCCGGTCTGTGGTAGCATTGGCCTAGTCGTGACTGGTCTCCCACCACAGGCATGCCTTTGTTTTGCCTTGGTGGTCCATCTTCCATGCATCTGTTTCCCCAGCCTTCTCCGCAAAACTGGCGGCATCGCCTGACTTGTCCTTAGCGGACAACATTTATCTTGTCTGTAAACATTCTCACCCTCTTCAGCCATTTCCACCCCCTCCCCCCACAGTTCATTTCCTTTTTTTTTTGGTCCCTTTTATGCCCCCTATAGTACCCGCTTTCCCGCTCCACCGCCCGGCTTTTCTGTTCTCCATATGTTAGTTTGCAAAAGGAAATGAATCTGTAGGGACCAGCTACTGTTCTGTGTCCACCAGGGGCCCGGGGGGACTTGTAAGAGCCCTGGTTAATTGTCCAGCCAGTGCCCAGAAATTGGCCTCCTCATTCTTGTGTATCCTGTGGAATCCAGCAGCTAAGAAAGATGTCTGCTGGCGTCCTGCCTGCCCCTTCTGCCCTCAGATTTTATGTGTTATGCGGCACAAAGAGGGAGGAGGCCTTGAGAACTGCCGGAAGTTCTAGTAACGTAACTGTTAGCTGTAGGCCGTTTCCTTCGGGGCTGAGAAAGGGCAGGCGGCCCAAGGGTTTTAAGCTTTTGAGATTCCGAGTTCTCCGAGGTGGACAAGGATGCCGTTCCCGGCGAGGGGCGGATGGATGGGTGTCCGGGTGAGGGGATGCGGACCATGACCGGCTTGGAGATAGAGTCTCACTCACAGTTACAGAATGAACACAAAGCCCCTGACCCGGCCAACTGTTCTCATCAGTTATGATGTCAGCTGAAGGAACAGCTGTTTTCAGATTGGGGTTTATAGCCCAGTGGTTCCCCCAGCAGTAGGACATCAAGGGGCACCTGGGTGGCTCAGTCGGTGAAGCGTCTGACGCCTGGTTTGGGCGCAGGTCCTGAGCTCACGGTTTATGAGTTTTAAGCCCCACGTTGGGCTCTGTGCTGATGGTGCAGAGCCTGCCTGCAGTTCTTTATCACTCTCTGCCCCTCCCCGCCCCCCCCCCTCACTCTCTCTGTCTCTCTCTCAAAATAAATAAACCTAAAAAAATTTTTCAACGTTTGTAAAAAAAAAAAAAGGACATCATGAGGGTAGCAGTGAGCACTGAGTAAGATACTTGGGACACTTGGGAGTGCAGTTAAGAAATGCCTTTGAGGCTTTTATAGAGGACCCTGCCGCCTTCACTCTCCCGTGTGTTCACTCTCCCGTGTGTCCCCGCGTCCCAGCAGGGGCCAGGGGCTGTTGGTTGAACGGTGTCCGTGCCACGGCACCCCCTCCAGCCAGGGCGGTCGGCCCCAAGTGCTACTGTCGGCCCAGGGATTTTACGTAATCCTGCGGAGTGGGGGTCGTTACTGTGCGCATTCTGGGAACAAGGAAGCTGAAGCTGAAAAAGCAATCCCTCCGCCAAGGATACACGTCTAGATAGCGGCAGAGCCAGGATTTGAGCCCGAGACTCCTGGCTGTAGAGGCCTCCCTCGTGCCGCCTGCCGCCTCCTCCTCGGGCCCCGTGCCGAGAGCCCGCAGGGCCCTGGGTTTGCGGGACAGCGGGGCCGGCCGCACACCTTCCTGCCCTCTCGGGTCCGCCAGAGGTAGCGGCTTGAGTTGTTTACCTGCGCTCTGATGCTTCCGTCCTTCTTCCTTCTCCTCTCCTCAGGCTGCTTCTGTGCTAGACGTCAGATATGCATCTGCTTCCTGAGAAACTCTGCCAGCTTTGAGCACTTGGTATGGACGCCTGTGTTATCCAGGATATCAGGTATCACACGCCATCACCTAGCCATCTGCGTCACATCTCTGTGGACAAGCAGCTATTACCAAAAAGGCGTACACTTCCAGTCCTGTGCTGCATCTGCCTTAATCCTGTGCTCGTTCCTCCACGCTGGCGCCACTCCCCAGAGAGTCCCGCCGCATCTCACGCTCTGCCCCGGCGCTGGCGGAGTCTCGTGGCCCGCACGCCTCCCGTGACCCCGGGGACCCCTCCCCAGTCGGAGTTCCCGAGCCCCACCCGTGGCAGCTCTGCCCAGTCAGCAGCTTCAGACAGGTAGTCGACTTGGAAGGCACGACTCTGCTCCTGCATGGCCTGCGGTTCCACCTCGTGCATCATGTAATTTTCAGAGTGACTGTGACCTGTCGGCCTTTTAGAAAGTTTCTCTTGTTCTTTTCTGAGGCGTCCACTAAGCGATATCATGCTTCTTTGGAAATCGCAGGATGCTGGCAGACTGCGTTATAACCTTCGTCGTGCCAAACATCCCGAGACAGCTCCCGTCTCCCCAGACATCGGGTGTAATTATGGTTTGTAAATTTAGCTGGCTCAAATCTCGCCCTTCTCCCTTCCCAGCTGGTAGAAAGCTCATTCACAGCAACTCTCCTTGGACATCAGCTTAGAGGGAATGTGGACTCAACACTTTCTGCCTTCAGCTTTCAGCACTGGAATCCCGGGACAGGTGCCGCTCTGTCTTTCCCGCGCCGCGCCCCCCCCCCCCCCCCCCCCC
>NW_026057582.1:2528864-2540461 GCF_023721935.1 Panthera uncia | reverse complement strand
TGCACCTGGTGCTCGTGCATTTGGAATTGGTGCCTTCTCCTTTTGGCAAACCACGTTATCGACCCGTTTTCTGTTTTAGTGTCTTACTTCTTCTTTAAAGTTTATTGCTTGCCAAAGAGAACATCACTGAGATTAGGAGACAGGGGAGAAATTGCTGCAGATTCTGACAGAGTGCAGATTTTAAATGTCAGGTTAGCTCCATAAAGTGGATTAGAATGGCGGGTGATGGCTTTGTAGAGCCACACGCTGTGTGTTCCCCATCCTGCTGGTACGCCGTGTCACCCCGTACAGCCTTTTGTCCTTCATGTGCTGATGTGACCGTCTAAGCTCCATCCTCCCTCTTTTACTATCATAGTACAGGACAGAGAAGTGACCCGTTGGTTGGCTCTAGTAAGACCAAGACGGAAAGAAGCAGTGTGCAAAAGTGGTCTGTAATGCCTTTTGGTTGGACTGGGAACAAGTAAATATTTCTCATAAATGTTCTGAGATTTCCAGAATCACTTAATCTCGTACTGGACTGTGGACCTGCTGCAGGGCTGAGGGACAGACCTCACACTGCCCTCTCGCGTCCCCTGTGTCCCGCCCGCGGTCCGTGCAGCCCGCACTAAATATGTTGAAGGAGCTTTTCTGTCGCCGTAGTTTTGCGTCATTGAAACACTTTTCCTGCTTTCAGTACCAAAAAGAAAAAAAAATGCAGATGCTTTAAGGCACAAACAGAATTCGTAAGAATTTAAAATATGCAATTAAAATTTGATGTGTTTTGACTCCCAAGCACCTTGCTTTTTCCCTTTTTTTTTTTTTTTTAAGGCCAGCTGACTGTCTCTTTAGGAAGAGGGTCAGCTAGAAACCTAGACTTTGGAATTGTACATTTTTAGAAATCCGGAGAAAGGTCATTCTCAAGGGGAGTGAAGTGGGACTCTCCTGACTTCGTCATCTTGTCCCTTCCCGGGGTGTCCGTGGGTCAGGTAAGAGCGTGCGAACGGCATGAGAGGAGGCTGGCGCGGGCAGCGCAGTGACACTTAGGAACAACGCGGGGTGTGAGCCTGCTCTGGCTTTGGGAGATGGCAGGGCGAACATGGAGAGGAGGCGGCCTGCAGTTTGCACATCGCTCCGAGGGGACACTGGGCGAGAAGCGAGGCCGAGGGTTCTCTGTGCTGCTTCTCGGGGCCTCCTTCCTCATAACAGGGCAGCGGCAGGGGTCTCATTCTGCCCGTAGGTCGGAGGCCTGTCCCTCTCTGCACGCCCGGGCCGTTTGCCTGGAGAGCTGGTCCCTTCTGGCAGTGCTCACTGGCTCGATGGCGCTTCCTCGGAAGCGTGGTGGGCCCCCGTGTGTCTTGCCCCGTGCCCTTACGTGCCGCCGGGCACCGAGCGGTCCCCCGTCCCTAAGGGTCGCTGCTCCGGCTTGGCGGACCACAGCGGCCTGGTTCTGGTCCCTGCACGGAGCAGAGGCATAGCATTCTCATTCGCCTGAGGTTGGAAAGATTGGAAAGGTGGTTGTCTTTGCCTGGCCCCCTTGTAGTTTCATGCCTAAGGTAGCGTTGTGCTTCAGACTGTTCCATTATACTGTCTTTGCGACGATGTTGTAAATGCAAGAAATTACTTCGCTTTAAAAGCCGAGTGATTGATCTTATTTATGTGAAGCCCCCTTTTTAACATATCAAGACTTCGGTGCATAGCAGGTCGTGTTTGGATGTGTAAGGGTCCACAGTGACAGCTGCTTCGGATGCAATGTTCACTTAAGCTTTGTCTTCTTAAAAACGATCAATGTGAATGTCATAATTATATATATATTTTTGTGGGAAATTTCTCCTAAGTATAAGTTATTGTGCAAAATATAGTACCATTGAAGCAAATGATAGTTTAACTTTTAGTTTAGAAATCCTAAAAGATATAAATTGTATTGCATATGCATTAAAAGTTTGTTTTATTTAATTTTATGTAGGTGTGTAAGGCGTTAGGAAAAAATTGTTTTCGCTTATCCATTTAAACACCTTGTTACTTGAATGTTGTGCTGACTGGTCCGAAACAGTGACCGGTCCCGTAACGTAGCTCTGTTGCCCAGCAAGTACAGGCCTCCGTCGTGCTGACCACATACCCACTGTGTGGCCTCAGCACTTCTGTGCCCACCAGGACACCAGTTCCTCAGAAGGGTCTTTGGTAGTTTGGAACCTGTGAGACCCTTCGATAGTCACACACCTCTCTGATGACGACGCACAACTGCAAACATTGCCGCGTTTTACGGGCTGATTGCGGAGTCGTCTCCCGTGTGTAAAAGTTCCCTCAGACATCACACGCCACTCTGAGTGTGCTCCTCGTCACTTTAAATTTCAACTACGCCCTATTTTTGTCTTTCTAAATATCAGATGTACTCTTGGTATACTTGCGTACCAAAACTAAGCCACACAGTGCATTACACTAACTGGATCCCTGCTTCGCGGAGCAAAGGAAAGACGGAGCCCACTCCCGACGAGGGCCTCGCTTCCTCTCTCGTCCGGCCTGTGTCCGAGCCTAGTGACCCAGGAGTCCAGCTCTCAGTATCCAGTGAAACTTTGCTTCGAGTGGACTCAAGGTAGTTAGCTGATCTGAACCTAGTGATCTCGTGCAATGCTCAGAAACAGATCCTCTCTCTGCCACTCCCCGGATCCCCGCAGCTCTTCCCTCACGATAGTAAAGCACAATTGCAGCAATGTTACAATTCAGAAGGAAGGTCAGTGTAGTCTATGCATGTTGTGTGATGATGAGTGTTTACAGTCACCTCCGAAAACTAAAGTTTATACTGGAGTGGATAGTATTCCATTATGTAGACCTATCAACTTTGCTAAGTGCTTTTTAGATTGCTTAAAAATTTTTCAAGATTTTAAAAGATGTATAAGGTTAAGTTTGCAAATATAATGGAAATGCTGTATATCTTTTGAAGTGATAAAATCCACGTTGGAATTTTAAAGAAAATATGTTGTAATAATGCTGTTGTAAGTAATATTTTAATGTCTCTTTTTGCCTGTTTTCTATATCAGCACATTCATCGTGGTGAATGTTCATAGCATTATAATTGCTTAGCCATTGAATGATAATATTTGTTAGTGGAGATTGAAAAATTTATTTGTGAAATTCTGCAGAATTCATTTTTCTATTTCTAATATTTGCTGAGGTTAAATAAAAATTTTCAAGCCATTGATGTAATAAAATATGAAAGAAAACCATTTTCTGCACCCTCCACTTTGCACCCAAGCAGAGCCCCGCCCTCAGACGCGGTGGGGTTTTGCACTGGGCCTTGGGGCCTCTGAGTGTCTAAATCCCCCAGAATGGCACCCTGTGGGCACAGCCAGGGATGCCTCTTGTTCTTAGCCTGTAGCTGTCCCTGAGCTGCATTTCTTTTCTAAGGTAGGATGATCTTCTGCTTGGGACCAAATTGAGGTGCGTGAGTTCATAAAGCTGGCGGCGGTTGGGGGCACCTGGGTGGCTCGGTGGGGTTAAGCGGCCGACTTCGGCTCAGGTCATGATCTCGCAGTTGGTGGGTTCGAGCCCCGCGTGGGGCTCTGTGCTGACGGCTCTGAGCCTGGGGCCCCACTTCGGATTCTGTGTCTCCCTCTCTCTCTGCCCCTCCCCCACTCCCGCTGTGTCTGTCTCTCTCTCTCAGAATTAAATAAACATTTTTAAAAAAGAACAAAGGTTGGCGGCGGTTGAGGGTTTAAATTTAAAGGTTCACGGAGAGGACGTTTCTTTCCCCATCGGTGGTTTTTCTGTTTTCAGCGTGACCAGGCTCCACACCTGGATGCAGGCCTCTGCTCGGCCCCGGACTGTGGCAGTGACGAGGTGAGCCCGCCACCTTGGCGCCTCTGGCCCGCGGAGCGTGGACGCAGCTCTGCCCTCGGCCCCTCGGAGTGGTAGGAAGAACACCGGCCGCCTCTGCACTCTCGTTTCTTAGCCAGAACGTAGGACTTGGTTAGAGAACCGCTGTACGAGCCCCGCTTCCAAATCCAGTGTTCCCTCGCCGCATTTAGGGTTGCCTGACCCGCGGATGGGGCCCTCCACGGTGTGACTCGGCCGGGGTGGAAGGGGCTCCGGGAGACTTGTGCGAGTTCCTCGCCGGCCGCGAGCCTGTGTGGGACACAGGCCGTCTCAGTGGCTGAGACCCGAGGGCGGCACCCGGGAGGGGCGCACAGAGGCTCAGAAGCCTCGGTGTGTGATTTGCAGAGGTGACTCCTACCCCGCACCCCGGGCTCTCCTGCCAGGAGGTGGAGGAAGGGAGACCGGGGGAGTGCAGGCGCAGGGGGAGCGGAGGGGAGGGCCGGGCTGAGGAAGGGAGGGAGGTGGCCCACCGCCCGCACGGCTGGGCGTCTGCCCGCCCGGCTGCTTGCGCTCGGCCTCCATCGCCTGGGAGGAGTGGTGAGCACCGAGGACAGGAGGCGGAGGGAGTTAGCGCCGTGCGAGACCTTTCCAGAGGCCGGCCCGGACCACCGTGCGCGTCCGGAAGCGGGGAGACAGGTCATGGGTACCCGCGTGAAGGGGGCTTGACGTGGGCCCAGCTCGTCTCTCGGGCCACGTCCCGCGTGGCCCCGCTTGGGCAGGTGTACCTGACGGCACCCGAGTGGGAGGCGGTGGGCGGGCAGCCCCTGGTAGCGGGGGTGGGGGTGCCAGTCTCCGCCTGCGGGCCCCGGTGGCGACCAGCTGGAAACGCTCCCGTCCCTTCTCGCCCCCACTCCTGTTCCTTGGGATCACGTCCAGAGTCACAGAGCCCACGGACCCTCGTCCCAGTCTCTGCTTTCTGGCGCGTTCCAGGCCAGGGCGGCACACGAAGGCGGGAAAAACTGCCCGATGCCCGCAACTGTGGCGCGGGCTCGAGCCCTTCTGTAGAAGGGAGAGACCTGGAGAGCACTGGCCGACCTACTCGGCCGGTGGCAGCACCCCTCGAACCCCGGCTTCCCGTGGCCGCCTCCGTGCCGGCTCCATCCGGAGAACGCACGGACCGGCGGCCGGCCTGCTGCTCGCAGGGGCTCGCGGTTCTGTTCCCCAAACCCCCGCGCTCTGTGCCTCCGGGTTCCGTGGACCACGGCTGTGTGCCGACTCCCGGGGGCACGGGGCGTGTGGAACATTCCTACCGGCCGACTCTCTTTCCTTCTCAGCGGAGCTCCGTCCACACTCGCTCCTCCTCGAAGGCGCTCAGCGCAGGGCATCGTCGGGCCGGCGGAGCTCGCGGTGTCCCGGCGGACCCCAGGCCTGGGCGGGATGACAGGTCCTCCGGGGCAGCCTCCCGGGCACACGTTGCCCAGAGCAGGGCCACGGTTGCAGCCAGACCCCGAAGCCACGTCCGGCGACCCCCCTCCTTCAGCCTGTGCTCCCTGCACCGTGTCCCCCGCCTGGGCCCCGTTGGCACCTGTGGCCTGACCGCGCTCGCCCCGGCTCCGCTCCTGGGTCCTCCTGGGTCCGTCGGCATCCGGGACATCCCTCCCTGCTCCTTCGCCCGGGTTCTCCCCCGTGGCGTCCGCACCGCTGCGTCTCTGGTCACCGCACCCGAAGCCCCGAATTCCCCCTCGGCGTCCCCTTCCTGCCCCCGGTGGCCAGTGACCGCCCGAGCCCTTTCCAGCCACTCATCTTGACCCGGCGCCCCCTTCCGCTCCCGTCACACTCCCCGTCCCCCAAGCGCAGCAGGGCTCCGGCTCAGGGCCGGCCATTTGCCTTCTAGAGAAACACGCTGCACTCACGTGCCACGTGACACTCCTGCATCAGGGACGTTTCCGCGTGCTTTGCTCTGCCGCAGGGCCGCCCCCTTCCTCCTGGCACCCGCCCGCACCACGTTCACCTCTCTGGACCGCGACGAAATGACTGAGAGTTGTTATTCTATGCTTTGAAACAGGTAAACGGCGCTTCCGTTCCCTCCCCGGGCAGCCGCAGTTACCCGTTCCCGGCACGTCCTTCCCGGGAGATTTCCTCTCCACGCACGCGTGCAAAGAGCCTTCTTCTGTGCAAGTAACACGCCCTGCACCCTGTCGCGCACCTTGCTGTTCTGACTCGACACCACTACCTTGGTCTTTCTCCACCAGCACGGCCGCGTCCAGTTGGTTTGCACCTCCGTTGGCTTCACGGTCCCCTGCTTATGACCGATGATTTGTTTCTACTGCCCTCAGTCACTGGTCACCGACCGGCATAACCCGGTGATGTAGCCAGTGTAGCCGTGGCATGGATATCTAGCATGGGAATTTCTGGGTCAAAAGAGCTGTCTATTCTCACACTTGACCCTGATTGCCTTGTGGAGACGTAGCACCGTCCTGCACTTCTGTCCCCCTTCCTGACACTGTGGCAACCAAGCGCTCGATCTGAGGTGTTTGCTGAGCTCTTCGGGGCACTCAGGTTGTCAGAGAGTCCGGCCTGGGGCTGGGCAGGCGCTCGCGTTGGGCCCGAGGAGAAGCTTGGCTGCAGGGTCCGCTGATTCCCCCGCACAGACTCGGTTTTGTTATTTCGTGTGCGGTGGCTCATGGCACTTAATCGATTGAAAATAAATTTAGCAGCAATTAAGTCGCATATTGTGGATAATCATGTGTAGCAAGTTGTGGGTCTTAGTAATGACTGCTTAATACATTGAAGGTTGCCTTGCCCCCCAAAGTATGCGTTATTTGATTAATGCTCGTAGCAGCCTTCGGGGCGGGACTTGCCGGGTCATTCGGCCGGCTGGGAGGCGGTGGGTGGCCCTTGACACGGAATCCCTCACGGGGCCTCCACGGCTGCTGGAAAGTGGGCCGGGCTGGGGCCGACTGGGGTGCGCCTCTTCAGTTGGGTCACAGCCTCGCCCGCCCTCCCGAGCCTCCGTGCAGCCCCCAAGGCCGTCCTGCATTAGAGGCCCAAGGGCCACTGCTGGGATGTCCGTGAGCAAGGCCTGCGACCCCGGGGGAGCCACCGGGAGACCTCGGGAGTGACCCAGGGGGGCCAAAGGACTGTGCAGATGAGCCCAGCCCGTCCCACAGGATCGTGAGCTGGTGGAAGGACTGCTGTCCAAAGCCCCTGAACGTGGGAGTGGTTGGTTGCCAGCAGCAGACGCTGGGACGTGGGGAGAGCGTGGGGGGCCGGGGGCGTGGGGGAAGGTTCAGGCTGCCGAACGGGGCTGGGCACCGGGCTCTTGGCACCTGGGCGCTGCCTGGAGCCGTGGCGGCGGCTCTCGGAGGCAGGGTCACAGGCCCTTCCGGCAGGAAGCCGCAGGCTGCTGGATCCTGCCTTCCGGGGCGTCCCCGTCTCTAGCTCCGCGGCTGGCAGTGGGGAGTCCCCGGCGCTGGCGGCCCCTGGCGCCGTTCTTCCAGGACCCCGGAGCCAGGCGGCGGCGTGACTCCAGCCCAGAACGGACTGAGCCTATTTGCCGGGGGAAGGCGGCTGCTGGGGCTTCCTTGGCCGTTGCTCTCAACAGCCTTCTAGACTCAAGTCTGGGCCCTGCTGGTTGACCGCCTTTCTCATTAAGGAGATTCAGACTTGAAATGCTTTCCCCTCTCCTCCTCCCCACTCTCTCCTTCTGCTCCCCTTCTCCTCGCCGTCCTGCTCCAGCCTGTTCGGCTGGAGCATCTTCCAGCTCGTGAAGCCAGATCATTCCAGGCTAGAAATGGGGGGGCTTGGATCCTGTCCCCGAATCACCGTGACCTTAGGCAAGCTTTAGTCCCTAGCATTTTCTTCCTCTCCATGAGGACAGGGGGACATTCCCTATTTCTTTGGGTGACCTGGTGGGGAGGTGGCCACCCAGCTGCCTCCCCTGCTAACCTGGGATAGGGTGCAGGGCAGGATGAGGCCGGGGAGCGTCCCCAGTCTTTCTGGGAGTCGCCAGTAGGACTGAGGTCCCTACAGGCCTGTTCAAGTCAAGTGCCAAGGGCCAGCTTGCTCCGCACAGCCCTGAGGCACCTCCGGGCCCAGCAGCAGGATGGACAGTGGAGCTCGGGCCGCCTTAGAGGCAGCCAGCCTGGATGGAGCCCGAGCCACAGTCCCTGCTCTGCTGATGATCTCGGGGGAGCCATTCAGCCACTGGGAACCTCAGGAACAGCGCCTGGGGTGCGTCTGCTTGTCAGCTAGTCCTTCCTGGTGCCCGCAGCGCAGCCCTGGGAGAGAGACTGAGGAAGACCAGAGAGGTTCCTGCCCTCCAGGAGCATCCTGTCGCAGAGACACGGAAGTGGGGGCAGCTACACGACCAGGACAACCACCGGCTTCCCGCGATGAGACGAGGTGGCTAGGCTGGGACCGGCCAGAAGGGAACCACGGGGCTCGTCCCGGCTCAGCCCAGAGCCTGCTTGCCTGCGTGGCATCCAGGAAGGCCTCGGCAGCAGCTTTGGCTTGACTTCAGGAGACGGAGCCTGTCCTGCCAGGAGTGTGAGCCATCCGTGAGCCGGGTTCAAGTTGCTGAATGGGTCCAAGGCTTTCAGCAGTGGGGAGACAGCCCTGGACGTGAGGCATGAAGGACGTGAGGCACCCCAGCTGGTGCAGCATGACCTAGGCTGGAATGTGGACCTGCCCTTTCTTTTTTTATTTTTTTTATTATTATTTTTAACGTTTATTCATTTTTGAGAGACAGATAAGGAGGGGCAGAGAGAGGGGGAGACACAATCCGAAGCAGGCTCCAGGCTCTAAGCTGTCAGCACAGAGCCCAACGTGGGGCTCAAACTCACGAACCACAAGATCATGACCTGAGCTGAAGTCTGACGCTTAACTGACTGAGCCATGCAGGTGGCCCTGGACCTGCCCTTTCTTACGTCCCCACCTCAGAGCCAGGCTTGTGGTCCCTGAATGCTATTTCCCAGTGAAAAGAACCAGAGATCTTTGGAGAAGTGGCTGGTTTCAGATCTGGGAGGAAGAGTACAAGTTTTGTGCCGTGGCTCAAAGCAGCACCCAGAAAATAATGGGGTTGTATCTAAAGTAACTGGAAGATGGGGCGCCTGGGTGGCTCGGTCAGCTGAGCGTCCGACTTCCGCTCAGGTCATGATCTCACAGTCTGTGAGTTCGAGCCCCGCATCAGGCTCTGTGCTGACAGCTCGGAGCCTGGAGCCTGCTTCGGATTCTGTGTCTCCCTCTCTCTTTGCTCCAACCCCCCCCCCCCTTGCGATCTGTCTCTCTCTTGTCTCAAAAATAAAAACGTTAAAAAAAAAATTTCATGAAGTATCTGGAAGCCAACATAAAAGGCCTCCCACTGGCTTCACATGGACCAGTTTGCCATCAAAAGCATAATGACTGATTAAAACGCAGCAAATAGAAGAATCCAAAAGTTCATAACGATAATACAACACCCCGTGATCACATCTGGACACTAGAGGGTATCACGTGTATTCAACTTTCCCATCCAAACTATTTCAGGACACTCGAAATCACTGGGGACAAAAATTCCTTGCAGAAGAATCCCAGCTAATCCACACAGAAGGACATGAAAATTACTAATTTGCAGCCTATTATGAAATCAGGGACGTAATCACAGATCATCAATGGCTGCTAAAACCATCAAGCAGACGGCTTGGCAGAGAGTTGGTGACAGATCGGGCTGAACCGGAGGCTACCGATAACCTCCACGTGAAAAGCCCGCAGCTCGGAGAAGGCTGTGGGAAGCAGAGCCGGAAGCAGCAGGAATCTGGCTCCACCTAGACAGCAACTGCGCCAGCCCAACCTGCCTGATGTCATTATTTTGGAAATCTGGAGCCTACTGCCTTGCAACTTCCAGGGCAAGTCTTTGGCAATAAATTATGACGATAGGCCATCAGTTTCAGCTCACAGCATCGTAGCCGATGTCCAGCTCCGTGGCAGGCTGCCTGCCGTGTGCCGGTTCCTGGAGCTGCCTGTGGGAGCAAGAGCCCCGCCCTCCAAACACCCAGATCTGTGTTCTGACGGCGCAGGCGCAGAGGCAGGCAGGCATTATTGCCACAGGCCCCTCCCCCTCAACTGAAGCAGCCTCCAGGGGACGGACGGGGCCGTATCTTTCTTACCACCTCCCCTCCCCCCATGTACCTCGATTCCCCTTTGGGATCTAGGCATTGGAGGCTAGGACATTCAAAGGCAACTGCATATAGAGGACATTAGAATGTCACTGCACCTGCCCAGGGAAAGGTGCAGGCTCAGGAAGTGTCCACGGAAGCCTTGAGTTTGCGCCTCAGGCCGATCCTTGGCATGGGGTCGCCTACAATAGAATAAGAGAAAAACAACAGCAAGCGCAGACCTTGGGGGAGGCGGGGGGGGGGGGGGAGGGATCTAATCACCACAGTTATCACATGATTAGATTCAAATGTCCCGTTTCCAATAACAAAAACACAAAGCTACAAAGAAATGGTCCGTTCAAAGGGAGAAATAAGCCGACAGAAACTGTCCCCGAGGACGGCAGACCTACCAGACAAAGAGTTTAAAACAACGTCTTAGGGCACCTGGGTGGCTGAGTTGGTTAACTGTCCGACTCTTGATCTCAGCTCACATCTTGATCTCTGGGTCCTGAGTTCAAGCCCCATGTTGGACTCCACACTGGGCACGGAAGCCTACTTTAAGAAAATGAAACAACTGTCTTAAAGATGCCCAGAGTGGGGGCGGGGGTGGGCACCTGGCTGGCTCAGTGGGTGGAGTGTTTGACTCTGGATCTTTGGGTTCTGGGTTCAAGACCAACATTGCATGCAGAGATAACTTAAAATCTCTAGGGGCACCTGGGCGGCTCGTCAGTTAAGTGTCCAACTTAAGCTTAGGTCATGATCTCACAATTTGTGGGTTTGAGCCCTGCATCAGGCTCTACAATTGACAGCTTGGAGCCTGTTTGGGATTCTCTCTCTCAAAATATATAAACTAAAAATAAATATTTAAAATAAAAATAAAAGATGCTGAAGGAACTAAAGGAAGATGAGGAAAACGTCAAGGAAATAATGTATTAAATGGAAATCACAATAAAGAGATAGAAAACATACAAAGAAACAAAAACAAAAAAAACCTCCAAAGCTGAAAGTACAATACTGGAAACAATTCACTGGAGGGATGGACAGCAGACTGGGCAGGCAGGAGAATCAGCAAATTTAAAGATCAGATCATTGAAATGACTGAATCCGAGATCAGGAAGAAAAAAGATCGACATAAAGTGAACAGAACCTGAGGGGCCATTCAATAAACAAACGTACAGACTGTGGGAGTCTCAGGAGGAAGAGAGGGTGGCAAGAGATTCTTTGAAGAATAAGGACCAAAAATTTCCCAAGTTTTATGAGAGATACAAATATAAACAATCAGTAAAATAGTGATATAATATATAGTAAAATAAGAAGGGACTATATTCCACCACAAAAAAATCAAATAAACACAAAAGAAGAGGCTAATGCAAGAAATGAAGGACAAAAGCCTATAAGGAACATAGAAAACAAATAACAAGTTGATGGAAGTAAGTCCTTCCTTATCAGTATTTAAATGGAAATGGATTAAACTCTCCAGTCAAAAGACAGAGATTGGCAGAATGGGTTTTAGAAAAATGACTCACTCTATGCTGTCTAGAAGAGCCTTAGCTGAGATCTAAAGATACAAACAGGTTGAAAGTGAAAAGAGGGGCGCCTGGGTGGCGCAGTCGGTTGAGCGTCCGACTTCAGCCAGGTCACGATCTCACGGTCCGTGAGTTCGAGCCCCGCGTC
>NW_026057582.1:2495162-2528764 GCF_023721935.1 Panthera uncia | reverse complement strand
TAAAAAAAAAAAAAAAAGAAAGTGAAAAGATAAAAAAAGATGGTCTGTGAAAATAGTAACCAGAACAGAGCAGGGTGGTTCCACCAACATCAAACAAAAGAGACTTTGTTTTTATTATCTATCTATCTATAAAAGATTTTATTTTATTTTTTTATTTTTTAAAAGTCTAGACCTTTTTTTTTTTTTTTTTTTTGAGAAAGAGAGAGAGAGAGAAGGCACAAGTGAGCGAGGGGCAGAGAGAGGGGGAGAGAGAAAAGGAGAGAATCCCACGCAGGCTCCATGCCATCCCACAGTGGGGCTCGAGCTCATGAACCATGAGATGATGACCTGAGCTGAAGTCAGATGCTTAACCAATTGAGCCATCTAGGTGCCCCAAAAGACTTTATTTTTAAGTCATCTCCACACCCAACATGGGGCCTGAACTCATGACCCTGAGATCAAGAGTTGCATGTTTCACCAACAGATCCAGCCAGGTGCCCCCAAACAGCACACTTTTAAACATTCAGTGGATCAAAGAAGATCACAAGGGAAATTGGAGCATACTCAGAGATAGATGAAAACACAATATAGCAAAACTAGGCTAAGGGGAAAGTTTATAAATGCTTGCTTAAAAAGCCAACAGATAAACATAGGGGAAGGGATGGAAAAATAAGATAAAAACAGAGAGGGAGGCAAATCATAGGAGACTCTTAAATACAGAGACAAGCTGAGGGTTGCTGGAGGGGAGGTGGGGGGTTAAATGGGTGATGAGCATTAAGGAGGGCACTTGCTGGGATGAGCACTGGGTGTCATATGTAAGACAGGAATCACTGAAGCCAAGACTGCACTGTATGTTAACTAACATGAATTTAAATTAGAAAAAACAAAACAAAACAAAAAAACTCTAACTTTATGACTTAAGGAACTGGCTAGAAAGAAAACAAACTAAACTCAAAGCCAGCAGAAAGAAGGAAATAATAAAGACTAGAGCAGAGGTAAATTAAATACAAGATAGAAAAATAAGAGAGAAAATCAATGAAACCAAAAGCTGGGCCTTTGAAAAGATCAACAAAATGGACAAACTTTTTGCTGGATTAAGGAGAAGACTCAACTTCCTAAAATCAGAAACGAAAGTATGGGCATTACTGCTGATTCTACAAAAATAAGGATTATAAGAGAGTAGTATGAAGAACTACATGCCAATAAATGGGATAACCTAAATAAAAATGGACAAATGTCTATAAACACAAAACCTACCAAGACTAAGTCATGAAAAAATAGAAAATCCAAATAGAGCTCTACAGAGTAAGGACAGTAATGAGAAAAATCTCCTAACAAAGAAAAGCCCTGGACCTAATGGCTTCACCAGTGACTTCTACATTTAAAGAATTAACACCAATGCTTCCGAAACCTTTCCCAAAAAATTGAGGGAACACTCCCTAACTCATTTTATGAGACCAGCATTGTCCTAATACCAAAGCTAGAGAAAGACACGACAAGAAAAGCTACCTGCAGACCAATATCTCTTATGAACACTGATGCAAAAATCCTCAACAAAATATTAGCAAACTGAACTCAGCAGCATATTAAAAGGATTATACACCATGACCAGTGGGGATTTATGCCCGGAATGCAAGGATGGTTCAACATTGGAAAATTGATCGTGTAATTCATCACATTAACAGAACGAAAGGACAAAAACATACGATCATCTTAATGCCGAGAAAACATTTGACAAAATTCAACACCTTTTCATGGTAAAAAACGCTCAACAAACTAGTAATAGAAGGAATCTAAATCAATATAATAAGTGCCATATATGAAAATCCCACAGGGAACATCATACTCAGTGGTGAAAGGTTGAAAGTGTTTCCTGTAAGAGCAGGAAGAAGGCAAATATGCAAGCTTTCACCACTTCCATTCAACACAAAACTGGAAGACCTAGCCAGAGCAATAAGGCAAGAAAAGGAAATAACAGTAATCCAAATTGGAAAAGAAGAAGTAAAATCATCGTTGTTCATGGATGATACAATCTTACATGTAGAGAGTCCTAAAGATTCCACAAGGATACCATTAGCACTAATAAATCAGTGAAGTAGCAGGATACAAAGTCAACACACGGAAATCAGTTGCATTTTTCTACACAAACAACGAACAGTCTGAAATGAAATTAAGAAAACAATTTGCAGTGGCATCAAAAAGAATAAAATACTGAAGAATAAACTTAATCAGGGGCGCCTGAGTGGCTCAGTCGGTGAAGTGTCTGACTTCAGCTCAGGTCATGATCTCATGGTTCGTGAGTTTGAGCCCCATGTTGGGCTCTGTGCAGACCGCTCAGAGCCTGGAGCCTGCTTCGGATTCTGTGTCTCCCTCTCTCTGCCCCTTCACTGGCTCCCTCTCCCTCTCCCTCTCCCTCTCCCTCTCCCTCTCCCTCTCCCTCTCCCTCTGTCTCTCTCAAAAATAAATAAACATTAAAAAAAAAAGAATAAACGTAACCAAAGAGAGAATAGACTTGTACACTGAAAGCTACCAAACATTACTGCAAGAAACTAAGGAAGACAGATAAATGCAAAGATATCCCATGTTCATGGGTTGGAAGGCATAATATTGTTAAGATGTCAATACTCAGCCAGACGCAGTAGGGGCTGTGTGTGGGAGCGGATAGGCTCTTCTGTCCACAAGGAGAAGATGCGGGTAGAAAGCTGTCCTGCCTCATGGACCTGCTCAGCTGTCTGAGGGCTGTCCCAGCTCTGCTGCCCTTGCAACTCCACCTCCTAGAGGTCGGTCCCTGGACACCAGAACTCTAGGACTTAATATATTTAATGGTTTTTTTCCTTCACTAAGCCAGGTTTCTTAACAGTGGCGCTACTGGCATTTAAAAAATTTGACAAATGTATATATTGTGAAACAATCACAACCGTAAAGGTAACACATCCCTCGCTTCACGAGATCTACCCACTGAACAAATTTCGGTTGTACAACACAGCATTCTTAACTATAGTCACCAGGCTGTACGTGAGACCCCCAGAAACATATTAACCTTATAACGGAGACTCTGTACCCTTTGACCAACGCCTCCCCCCTCCCCACCCATTAGACTCAACGCGTCACCCTAGACCTGCCCGTGTGCCCTGCTTTCTGGCCCTTGTTCCCTTGCATTGCCTCGTCCTGCGCTCGTGGATTCCGGTGTGCTACAGTAGCTGCTTCTGGACTTCTGCTGCTCCAGACTCTGTCCCCTTCCCTTCAGCCTGGGGGCTGCGCTGTAGCTGCTGAAGCACAGGACACAGCAGGATCTTCTCAGCAGCCACGACTGTGCAGCCTGCAGCCACGACAGGTGTCGGTGGCCACCATGCGCTCCAGCCAATGCATCTGAAGATGCGTCACGAGACTGAGCAGATCCGTTTGTCTTGACGCTGCGGCCGAGCTGCCAAGCAAGTTTTGCCCCTGGCTCTATTTTCCTGAGAAGCTGGCCGCCCACATCCTCTGACTCGCTCCTCCAGCGAGCCTGCCACAGGCCCGAGTTAGGGGTGTGCATCTGTCAGGACTCACCTTTGCTGGGGACGGAAACAAACGGCCCAATGAGAGCATAAAGGGGACTCGTTAAAAGGGTATTGGGCCTCTCAAAATAAAATAGAATTATCGTACAACCCAGCAATCCCACTGCTGTGTGTGTATATACACAAAAGAAACGAAAACAGGATCTTGAAGAGATACTTGTACACCCGTGTTTATAGCAGCCCCATTATCCACAGCAGCCAAAGGTGGAAACAACCCAAATGTCCATCAACAGATGGACGTATAAACAAAATGTGGTCTATCCGTCCAGTGAAGATATTCAGCCTCAAGAGGAAGGGAATCTGGGGCGCCCGGCTGGCTCCATTGGAAAAGCATGTGACTCTTGATCTTGGGGCCATGAGTTCAAGCCCCGTGTTGGGCGTAGCGATTCCTTAAATAAAGAAAACTTAAAAACAAAGGGTGGGGGGTGGGGAGGGGCGGGAATCTGACATAAACTGCTGAGGACTGTCCTAGTCCATTCAGGCTGCTATAACAAAATACCACAGCTGAGTAGCTTATAAACAACAGGAATTTATTTCTCATGGTTCTGGAGGCTGGAAGTCCAAGATCAAGGCATCAGCAGATTTGGTGTCTGGGGAAGCTCTGCTTCTGATTGCTACATGGCTGTCTTTTCACCGTGTCCCCACATGGTGGGAGAGGCAAGGGGGCCCTCTGGGGTGTCTTTTATAAAGAGTGCTGATTTCATTTACAAGGGCTGCGCCTTCATAAACTCATCACCTCCCAAAGGCCCCACCTCCGATACCATCACACTGGGTGCTGAGTTTCAAACTAAGAATTTGGGGAGACATCAACGCTCAGTCTATAGCAAAGACATCATGCTAAGCGAAATAATGTAGTCACAGAAAGACAAATACTATATGATTCCACTTACATGAGGTCCCTAGAGTAGTCACAGTCACAGAGACAGAAAGGATGGCAGCTGTCTGGGAGTGGGGGTGGGGGGAGGGATGAGGGGATGGGGAGTTCCTGTCTCACGGATACAATATTTCAGTTCTGCAAGATGAAATGAGTCCTGGAGATTGTTGGTGGTGATGTGGTGCAAATAATGGGAATGTACCTCTGAGCTGGACACTTAAAAATCACTCCGATGATAGATTTTATGTTATGTGCCTTTTAAAAAAAGCCATCGGGGATTGATGACGTCCAGTAAGTTGTGGTGGAGCGAAGTGGACGTGCCATCCCATCTGCTTCTAACAATGATACAACTGGAGCAAAATCCTGAGAAACACATGCCAGCTATTTAGAGGATCTGCCAACACCCAAAAGCAGAGAGAAACTGGAGGTGTAGTCTTCCCAAGAAATTGCAGCCAAAGAGACAAGAATTGAGGTTTTACATTTCTCTTTCCCCGAGGACGTCGCCCAGTGCCGATTGCCGGAGTAGAGGAAGACAGCAGTGGACCACCACGTGCCTGTCACCTTGAAGTAGCCGAGAACAGAGCTCGGAGCTAGAAGAAAACCTCCGGGGCCCTCTGGAAGTGACAACCACAGGCGGATGACCCCAAGTCTGAGTATAGACTGTGCTCACATCCCTGGCACGACCACGAGTCTATGCACGTGCTACTCACACCAGCACCATCAGCGGAAAAAACAGAGAGGAATCTCGAAAGGCAGCTAGATGAGATTTGGGAGTTTACTGCTTTTTAACTGTGTGCATTCCCCAAATAGGTGTAGCTTGGGAGATAGAAAGCTGAAGCTTTACTGCCTCCAGGAACCAGTGGACATAACCTGATGCTGGCAGAGAAGTTGTGAATTTAGGAGGGAATCCTCAGAAGCAAGGGAGCCGTAGGGGTAACGAGCTCCTAAGGACATACTTTGCTGAGATCCTTGCTACTCAGGCACAGGGGGGTCCCCCAGGGCGCAGGGTAGCAAAGTCTGGAGCTAACAGCTCAAGACAATGAGCAGAGATATTGGATGCTTATAGTTTGAATACAGGCACGTTAACTGCCCTCTTGAACAATAACAGTAACACGATCGTGATAAGAACACGATAGAATCCAGAGTCACTACAGTGTATTATCCCAAATGTCCAATTTTCAGGGTGTCTGGGTGGCTCAGTCAGTTGAGCGTCTGACACTTGATTTCAGCTCAGGTCATGATCTCAAGTTCATGAGATCAAGCCCCGAGTAGGGCTCTGCACTGACAGTGCGGAGCCTGCTTGGGATTCTCTCTCTCTTTCTCTCTTTCTGCCCCTCCCCCGCTCACAGGCGCTCATCACTCTCTCTCTAAAGAATAAACATTTAAAAAACAAAAAAATGGTGACGCCCGACTCAATGGGTTGGGCGTCCAGCTTTTGATTTTGGCTCAGGTCATGATCTCAAGGTTTATGGAGTTGAGCCCCGTGTTGGGCTCTGTGCTGGCAGCACAGAGCCTGTTTGGGATTCCTTCTCCCCCTGTCACTGCCCCTCACCCACTCATGTGCTCTCTCTCTCTCTCTCTCTCTCTCTCTCTCTCTCTCTCAAAATAGATTAAAAAACTTAAAAAAAAAGAAATTATTTTTTTTTTTTTTCAATATATGAAGTTTATTGTCAAATTGGTTTCCATATAACACCCAGTGCTCATCCCAAAAGGTGCCCTCTTCAATACCTATCACCCACCCTCCCCTCCCTCCCACCCCCCATCAACCCTCAGTTTGTTCTCAGTTTTTAAGAGTCTCTTATGCTTTGGCTCTCTTCCACTCTAACCTCTTTTTTTTTTTTTTTTTCCTTCCCCTCCCCCATGGGTTTCTTTTAAGTTTCTCAGGATCCACATAAGAGTGAAACCATATGGTATCTGTCTTTCTCTGTATGGCGTATTTCACTTAGCATCACACTCTCCAGTTCCATCCACGTTGCTCCAAAGGGCCATATTTCATTCTTTCTCATTGCCACGTAGTACTCCATTGTGTATAGAAACCACAATTTTTTTATCCATTCATCAGTTGATGGCTCTTTCCATAATTTAGGCTCTTTCCATAAGTTGGCTATTGTTGAGAGTGCTGCTATAAACATTGGAGTACAAGCACCCCTATGCATCAGTACTCCTGTATCCCTTGGGTAAATTCCTAGCAGTGCTATTCCTGGGTCATAGGGTAGGTCTATTTTTAACTTTCTGAGGAACCTCCACACTGCTTTCCAGAGTGGCTGCACCAATTTGCATTCCCACCAACAGTGCAAGAGGGTTCCCGTTTCTCCACATCCTCTCCAGCATCTAGTCTCCTGATTTGTTCATTTTGGCCACTCTGACTGGCGTGAGGTGATATCTGAGTGTGGTTTTGATTTGTATTTCTCTGATGAGGAGCGACGTTGAGCATCTTTTCATGTGCCTGTTGGCCATCCGGATGTCTTCTTTAGGGAAGTGTCTATTCATGTTTTCTGCCCATTTCTTCACTGGGTTATTTGAAATTAGTTTTAAAAAATGTCCAACCTTCAACCAAAAATTAATAGACATGCAAAGAATCGGAAAGATATGATTCATGATCAGGAAAAAGACAGTCAATAGAATTGACCCCAAGTGGACTCAGATGTTGGATTTAGCAAGGAAAAAGTTCAAAACATCTATAAATATAAATATGGGTCAATCACTAAGGGGTAATTGTTTTAATGAGTGAACAAACTCAGAAGAGTTTTAAAAACTATTAAAAATGGAATTTCTAGCAGCACTTGGGTGGCTCCATCAGTTAAGCATCCAACTCTTGGTTTCGGCTCAGGTCATGATCTCACAGTTTGTGAGATCAAGCCTCGTGTCGGGCTCTGTGCTGAAAGTGTGGAGCCTGCTTGGGATTCTCTCACTCCTGCTCTCTCCCTCCCCTACTCTCTCTCTCACACACACACATCACACACTTCCTCTCTCTCTCTCTCTCTCCCCAAATAAATAAATAAACTTAATAAAAAAGGAATTTCTAGAGCTGAACACTATGAAAACTGAAATGAAAATTTCATGGTTGTTTTTTTTTCCGATGGTCTGACTGGCAGATGAGAGATAGCAGAAGAATTGGTGAACTTCTAGACAAATAAAAATTAAACAACCCAAAAAGTGGAGAATAAAAAATTAGAAGGTAAATGAACAGAGCCTCGATGTCTGTGGGACAATGAAGCAGCCAGCATGTATCCAACCGTCTCAGAGAGAGAGGACAGGGAGAAAGGGACAGGGAACATATTTGAAGACAAAACAGAAAAATTACCCCAAATTTTGTGTGAACCGGCAAACAAGATCTCTAGCCAGCAAAACCAAAATGAAGGCAAAGGAAGGGAATTTTCTATAAACAAACATTGAGGGAATTTATTGCAAGCAAGTCTTCACTATAAGAAATGCTGAAGGGAGGGGCACCTGGGTGGTTCAGTCGGTTGAGCTTCCGACTTCGGCTCGGGTCATGATCTCGCGGTTCGTGAGTTCGAGCCCCGCGTCGGGCTCTGAGCTGACAGCTCGGAGCCTGGAGCCTGCTTCGGATTCTGTGTCTCCCACTCTCTCTCTCTGCCCCTTCCCAGCTGGCACTCTGTTTCTGTCTCTCTCAAAAGTAAATAAATGTTGAAAACAAAGAAACACTAAAGGAAGGTGTTCAGGGGAAAAGGGAATAACCCCAGATGGCATCTCAGAGTAACAGGTAGGGACGGATGCCAATGGCAGTGGTAAACTTCGAGTAAGAGACTAGATGGATTGTTCCAGTTCCCACCAGAAGACAAAAGCCACTCGAATAAGTTGAACAGGGAAGTTTTTACAAAGAAATAGCAGTTGACTATAGCTGCTTAACTAATAGCTGGTTAACTCCCAAAACAGACAAAAGAGAACTTGAAGGATTAAAGTTTCGCCACTAAGGGAATAGCAAACACAGAAAACAGCTGCCACGTCTAGTGCTCAGGAAAAATAAGAAGCCTCCCACGAGGCTGAGATTCAGAGGTCCGGGGGACACACAGCTCGGCAGGAACACCGCAGGAGGAGCTGGCTGAAGCCGGTTCACCACAAATGATCCACTGGTTGGCCACGAAACTCACCAGAGAGAGAGCACCAGTGGGCCTCCTGCGAGCTGCTGGCCGTAGGTGGACAAAAAGCCCGGGGACAGGAAGAGAAACCGTGGCTTGGCCGTGGCCTGGCGGTGGCCCTCTAGAGCCCTCTATTGGCAAAGCCCAGCATCGCTGTGGCAGGCCAAAGGAATATTTACAGGGTCCAGCCCCAGGTTCACACCGCAGGGCAGAGAAGGGCACATTTGGGGCTGAGAGGCCAGGCACTGATAACCGTGAGCTATGTATTTACTTCTGCTTTTTAAACATTTCTTTCAGGGGGCACCTGGGTGGCTCAGTCGGTTGGGCGGCCGACTTCAGCTCAGGTCGTGGTCGTGCGGTTTGTGAGTTCCAGCCCCACGTCGGGCTTTATGCTGACAGCCCAGACCCTGGAGCCTGCTTTGGATTCTGTGTCTTCCTCTCTATCTCTGCCCTTACCCCGCTCACACTCTGTCTCTCTCTGTCTCAAAAATAAACATTAAAATAAAATTTTCTTTAAGGGGCATCTGGATGGCTCAGTTGGTTAAGTTAGCATCCAACTCCTGATTTCAGCTCAGGTCATGATCTCACGACTCATGGCGTCCAGCCCCCATCAGGCTCTGAGCTGATAGTGCCGAGCCTGCTTGCTCGCTCGCTCTCTCAAAAATAAAAATAAAACTGAAAAAATTTGTAAAAATTTCTTTAAAAGACATTATTGTTTAAAGCAAAGGTAAGAGCACTGTATTGCTACGTTTATAATATCGACATGATATAGGGGACAATACCCCTAAGGGCGGGCTAGATGGAAACGTGCTGCTGCTGTGTTTTACCTGAAGTAATCCAAAACTAATTCTGTGTAGATTGGGATAAATTAAAATGCATATTTTAATCTCTAGAGCAACCTTTGGAAAAAACAATATATGCAAAGACGTGTTGCCGAAAATCCAATAGGAAAATTATAAAATACTAAAAAATGTTGTATTAACACAAAACAAGGCAGGAAAAGAGCAGGGGACCCAACCAAGAGGAGACAAAACAAACAGCAAAATGGCGAAAGAGTCCACGTAGATGGAATAAACACTCCGGTTAAAAGGTAAATATTGTTGGGGCGCCTGGGTGGCTCAGTAGGTTAAGCGTCTGACTTCGGCTCAGGTCATGATCTTGCGGTCCGTGAGTTCGAGCCCCGCGTCGGGCTCTGTGCTGACTGCTCAGAGCCTGGAGCCTGTTTCAGATTCTGTGTCTCCCTCTCTTTGATCCTCCCCCGTTCATGCTCTGTCTCTCTCTGTCTCAAAAATAAATAAACGTTAAAAAAATTTTAAAAAATAAATAAATAAAAAATAAAAGGTAAATATTGTTGGACTGGATAAAAAAGCAAGGTCTGAGTCTCTGCTACGTGCTTACATACATAAGGCACAGGTAGGCTGCCAGGAAAAGTCTGGGAACAGCTACACCTTGCAAACGGTGAGCCCAGGAAGGCTGGAGGTTCTACCGATATCACCCAGCATCGGCTTTAAGGTGAAGCACGTTATTAGAGACCAAGGACAGGGTCCGTCTTCCTGCTCAGCCGGCCCTTTGATGGTGATGGGGCCGTGAGGACACCGTTGCCTCAGCTCGGGCCACGGACCCTGCAGGCTGCACCCACCGCTGCCACCGAGGCTGGACACCGGAGCGGGAGACACCGCCACCTCCCTCGCAGTCCCTGGCTCTTCCCGTGGCCTGCCCCTGCCTGTATTTCTGAGTCCGCGAGGACCTCACGGAAGCCCCCCCGTGTGCTGCCATTGCCCCCCAACCCCGCCCCGCAGTGGCTGTTTGTCCCGCTGGCTGATGAGATGGGTTTGGAGAATTTCAGGACTCGCCCCAAATTCTGCAGCCAGGAAGTGATGCGGGCGAGGGTATGAGCCCAGGGCTCGTGATCTGGGGGGTCTACGGACTCCCTCCCTGCTGCTGAACACCTGTCCGGACAGCTTCTCTCCAGGTAATTGAGTCCCCCAGCGCTGGAGCGGTCAGTACTGTGGGGCTCAGGAGAAAGGAGCCCCCCGCCGGCTGGGCGGGTGCAGCCCGGACGGGCGGACCCGGCTGCATCTCCAAGGCTGGTCAGGGTCGGGGTGGGCAGGTTGGAGGGGAGAGCATCACAGCCTGAACAAGGGTGGCTGCCTGGGTCCTTGCGGTCACCGTGGGGGAAAGCCTAGCTGAGACTCAGGGTCTGGGGGAGGCGCTGGCGGGCTTCACCCCACACGCTTGAGGCTGGGCGGGGGAAGCGGGCTCTGGAAGAGCCCTCCCCATTGCCCAGGCAACAGTGAACAGCACAGGGCCCTCCGTGGTTGCAGAGGGAGATGGCTGTCCCCACCCAATTCCTGGGGCTGACTCTTGGGCGGTTCCCAGGGGAGGGGAAGGGAGGGCCACACAGTTAACACAGGCCCCTGAGGAGCTGCCTGGCTGGGGGGGTGAGCCCCCGGGGACCCTGGGCTCCGGGAACAACTGGAAACAACTGCAGAGGTATCGAGGGCCTGTGTGCATGGGGGGTGTGGGGAGGGGGGCCCAGTGACTTTGGGGTTATTACTATTCTCAGGACTTCCTGGCAGGCTGGGGAAAGCCATTTGGAGGGGGTTCCTGAGCCCTCTGGCTTTGCCCAGAAGTCTGGAGGCAGGTTCCAGCCCCAGTCCTGTCCACTTCCAAGAGACATCTAGTGTGGGTGACAGTCGTCAGACTTCAGGAGAAGCCCCACTGGTGAGGCTCAAGCTCCCCTGCCCTGGGCTCCCCTTTCCAGTGGACCTCTGTGCTCTACATGTCCCCGGAGGTCCTTCTGCCTGCTGCTGTGTCCTAGGCGTGCAGGGAACGCCTCACAAGTGGGGTGCGGTCCCCAGAGGCAGAGGCTTTAGTGGAAGTGGTGGGCGGGACACGGGATCCTCACTTCCCTCCTGGACGTCTGGGAAGCCGTCAGCCTGGGGAGCATCAGACCGCCCCCGCCCACAACCTTGGAAGGATGTCCTGCGGGTGCAGAGAGGCCGTGGCTCCTCAGAAGGTTCTGAGGGGTAGAAACCCTGGAGGCTGCCCAGGGCCTGCCCCTGCCTTCCCGCCTGTGTCCCCAGGCCGTTGGAGTGGCCAGGCGCAAATCTGGGGAAGACAGCGAGGGAGACGGCAGGGTCCCGTGAGGCTGGCCAGGCCACCGCAGCCACGCGGTTTGGGCTTCCTGCGCGCTACGCAGGGAGAGACCAGGGGGTTGGCAACAGCGATCGGGAGCCGAGGGTCCCCGTGAGAAGGAGAGTCTGCCCGCTTCTCAGCCCTCTGCCCCAAACAGACGCTTTATGACAGCAGCAGAGAACTCACATGGTGCCTGCTGTCTGCTCAGGAGGCCTTCCGGCCGGGCAGGCAAGGCGGGGAAGGGTGGCTCGCTTGGCCAGCGTTGCCAAACCTGGGCAGAGAGAGGCTGGGCTGCGTTGCCAAACCTGGGCTGCGGGGGGCTGGTCTGCCCAGGCCAGGGTGCCCCGGCTCAGGCCCCTGCCCTCTGTCGCGGTGCCGTGGGAGCCGAGCTGGGCCACACGTGACCGTGGGCAGGTGGGTGCCGGCTCCTCTCCCCTCTCCTCTACCGTCCAGCCAGGGTCTGGCGTGGAGAGAGTGCCCACCCCTGATGGCTGGGCCGCGGGGACCATGCTTCTCGTACAAGGAGCTTCCTGTCCGCCAGGCTGCCTGCTGTGGCCCCTGAGCACGAACGGTATGTTTGCAGCGCTCACGGCGGGTGCTTCATGGATGCTGGACGCTGCAGGGAGAAAGGCAGTCTTGAGGACAGGACTGGGTCGTGGTCACGCTCTCAAAACCCCAAATTAGTCTTGCGAGCCCTCTTCCCAGCCTCTCGAGGGGGATTCTCCCGCCCCCAGGTCCGTACCTTCCGCCGATGTGGGTGGCTCGGGCCGGCGTGCACCCAGCTCCCACGCCGCGGGGCGCTGACCCCGGGCCCAGGAACGGGCTGCGCGCCCTGATAATTAAAAAGGAAGTCAGACACAAAACCCCTGTGCCCGTCAGGCCGTGCTGGGGATAGTCACGAGGTGTGATATTTTGAAAACGTGAGGTCGATGTCAAAGAGCGTGGCTCAGCCCTGTACTCAGACCTCTGGCGCCCTGGCTGCCGTATTTTGGTGACCGAACCTTTTTAGCCTCAGAACATGTCACTTCCGAGAAGGTTTGGACTGAAAACCCATCAGGCAGCAGCCTATTCTTATCAGCCGGGCAGGGGCACAGGGCGTGCCGGGGGGGGCTGGGAGCGGGTCCTGTCTCTGTTCCCCCTGCGCCTCGGGACTGAAATGCTCATGCCCAGACCCGCCCTGTTGTGTGGCCCGGCTCACGTCCACCTTCTCCGATGCCCTTGAAGCATCGGCCACAGTGTACAGGTCCTCTGTTGCCCCCGAGCTGGGTGCCGGGCCCGGCCACCCCTTCCTTGGGTGTCCCCGTTCCTGTCATCCTGTGAGGTCAGACCCACAGGGCTCGGACTGCAGGTGAGGAGGCTGCCTGAACCCCAAGAGTTAAGGGACTCGCCCTGGTCACAGAGCCGCTGCAGGGGCCAGGACCCCCCGCTCTGGCTCCAAAGTCCGGGGTACTGCTTTGGGGCGTCAGGGACTGTGGCTGGCCTTCAAAATGGCGAGGCCTGCCCCTTCACCATATTGGGCCTGCTTTCCAGCCCCAAGCAGGACTGGGGTCCCCCAGGGTGGCCGGATCCGACCTTCCCCATTCCCTCCCGCAGCTCAGCTCGCTCAGCTCGAGGATCTAGGGTCCCACAGCCTGGCTCATTCCCCCGTGAGATAGAGGCTCCCTGTGCCTTCAGGCTGGGGTCTGGCTGCCTATTCCTGTCCCACCACCTGCCGGGTGGCCAGGCGGAGTGGGTTCAGGGGGCAAGGCCCCAGCTATTTTTAGTGACTTCGGCTCCAAGGCTGCGGTAAACATGGTGTCCCAGCCTTTCTCGGCCTAGAGACCTCCCCTCCCTGCTGGCATGGCCGGGACTGCGGCTGTCACATGTCCCTGCGAGACCTGGAGGAGAATCTGTGACATTTCCTGCAGACTGTCGTCCTCCTGCTGCAGAAATCCGCCCCGTGTCCCCAGCTCCCTGACAGAGCGAGTTCGCCCCAGAGCTGGGTGTCTGGACCAGGCCGCACTGAGGGGCCGCACTGCGTCGACAAGGCCCAGCCCCAGGCCCTGTGCATGAACCGTGTGCGTCCCGGAGCTGCCACAGTTGCCATCAGCCCAGCTGCAAGTGTTGGGAATAGAGCTTGATGTCACCTGTTTTGCATATGTACCTTAATGCATTAGCATTTCGGGATTTATCTAGACAGCCCAGGCAGCATCCTGCAGGCGCTAGTCCCAGGGGCTGGACCCCAGGGGAGGGGGACGACTGTGGTGTGTGGCTGTCCATCAGCGCCCGTCCCCAAAGCCTCAGTGGCGCCTGCGGGGGGAGGGCACCCCCCCGGTGCTGCGCTCTGGCTCTGTGCGAAATGCTTGCCACCGCCCCGTGAAGTCTTTCTGGCTAATCATTCATTCTGTTTTCCCAGAGCAGGTGGGGGCAGGGCCTCTCCCCGTCCATTATCTGGCAACAGCGAGACACTGAGCACCCAGGCAGAACATTCTGGGTTTTGCTTGAATTAGCCAGGAAACGGCAGGGAACGTGCTTTGAGATATGTGAATATTTGTGGCTGTGCAAGCCCAGAGTCAACAAATAATCATCAGCAAATCAACAAGAATTAGACCAACAATCAACAAATAATAATACCGCAGGAATCCACAAGGAATAAGAGTGGGACTGAGCATTTTGTTCCCTCCTCCGTTGGCCGGGTGCCTCCACGAGCCCAGCCCAGGTACCTCCAGCCTCCTGAGGTGACTCGTGCCCTTATCCCTATTCCTCTTTCCCGGCGAGGACGTCAGGGCTCGGGGAGGTCAGAGGGTCCGTGCAAGTGCCCAGGAAGCAGAGGGAGAACAAGGGCCTGGGTGCAGGCAGTTCGTCCCGGAGAGGGTCCGGGGAAGCAGGGAGGGACCCACGCAGAGCCGTGGCAGGCAGGGGGCTGGAGCTGGTCACCTCTGCAAAGCCCCGGGGCTCAATCTGCTGGGGACCCTAATCATCTAGCGTGCACCTTGGGAGGCTGCTCGGGAGGAAAGGCTGAGTATTCACCCACAGGCCCCTGTTCCAGGTGGTCGGGGATTGCCCCTGGGGGTGATCAAACCCCAGTGCTTCGTGCTGGGAGCTGGCCCCGTGGCTTTGCTGACCCTTGAGGTTGGCACGGGTCTGGCACAGGACCTGGCCTCGTCCAGCACCGTCCACCACGGCTGTGCAGATATCGGGGTACAGGCCAGGGACACCCAGAGAGCAGGTCAGACCTGGGCCGTGGGTCCCGGCCGGGGTGTGTTCTTCAGACCACGTGGCCTTGGAAAAGAAGGTGACGACGATGTCAAGAGTTAAACGCCAACAAAAGCCTTTGCCTTTTAGCCACGGCAATGTGCTCCAGGACCGCCCCCCGCCCCCAGAATGACCCTGCAGGAGGCCTCCTGCCCGGGGGCTCAGTGACCCCAAGACCAGGGCTGGGCCTCGAGTGACGAGGAACGAGGATGACGCCACCACCGTGGCAAAGCCCGCACGGGTGGGGACGGCCATCCCAGGGCCCTCTGGGAGAGGAGTCCAGGGCTTAGGGCGTCGGGGCTCAGGGTATCGGGGCTCAAGGTGCGGCTCTTGACAACAAATCACTGAGGCCCCAGGAGGGGGTGTCAGAGCTTGAGAACGCGGACCCGTCTGTCTGGAAGCGTCTGTGTTTTATGCCGCGTGTATCGTTGAGCTGTGTGCCTGTCTTAGAAGCGGCTCACGGGCGGCCCGCCCCGGGCCGTGGGAGGCCAGGTCCACGCAGCGGCGCTCGGACCCCACCCGCACTGCTCGGGCGCTGCGTGACCCTCGGTGAGTCCCTTCCCCCCTCTGGGCTTCAGAGATGATGGAGCCTCCTCGCGGGGTGGTGGGGAGTATGAAGGGAGATGATGGGGGTCGGCTCAGGGTGCTGGGGGGAGCAAGCAGTGGCCGTGAGCGATCACATTGTCATGATTATCATTCTCATGATTAGCATGGTTGACAGACCACCCTTTCTTTTCAAGATGCTCCGCGTGGCTTCTCTTAAGACCTACCTTCAGGGGCCCCGCATCGGCGTCGGCTCCCATGCCCCCTCCCGGCCCCTGGCCACTCCCCCTTCCTCCTTTTCTGTCATGGTTGGAATCCTGGGAAGGGCCAGCTAAGGCCACAACTGAGTGCCAGGGCCTTCTGTCTGGAGGCTGGGGTATGGGCTCAGGTGGGAGGGGAGTAGGGCTGAGGGCCTGGGTGTGCGCCCAGGACTTGGGGAGCAGTTCTTTTTAACCCAGAGCCAACATGGGGAGGGGGGGGAAAGAGCATTCATGGAGTTTCCTCCCCAATTTACCATGAAAATAACTTTACTGTACCCACAGGCAGAAATGATACCCTCAAATAAACACCCCCTGGATTGTTTCCCAGGTGAACTAGCCTGCCTGCTTGTCACCAGAATGTTCTCTTGAGGTGCAACTGAGAGTTTGGTGGGCCACTGCCTGTTTCCTGGGCCACGTGTGCACCGTAGGTCAAGGCAGCCTGGGGACCAACACCCAATTCCATACCTGTTCCTGGCACCTGCTCCTGCCTGGCCCTTCTCCCAATCCTCAGCCCCTCCTGGGTCCCCCATCTCAGCGGTGTCACTGTCCTCCATCCGGCCGCCCAAGCCTCGATCCTGAGCATCACCTGGTTTTGCCACCCGCCTTCCCGGTCCCCAGGCCATCACCCCAGTCTATGCCACCTCCATCGGCAATGTATATCTGACCAGGTCGCCCCCCTTCGGTGGCTCCCCTTGGCCCTCAGGTAAACCCCAGATTCCTGGGCCTTCAGCACCCTGGCCTCCACTCTCCCTTTGCCCCCTCCATCCCCTGCTCCTGCTGTGCCCTCTGCTGGGACACCCTCCGTTGACGGGCTCAGGCATCGCCTCTGGGGAGCCCCCTGTGGTGACCCCAGGCCCCCACACGCTGGGATGTCCACACTGTGGACATTAGTCATTTCCCTACTAAAGGGAAGCCCTTTAAGGGTCAGGACCACGTCTCATTCTCTGTCACATTCCCTCCCCCCCGGGGGTTGAGTCAGCCCCCCGCCCACCGTCATGGTTCTTTAATTATCCGCTTAGCTCTGCTCAGGGTTCCGACCTCTGGTTGTCCCTGGGAGCCACCGTGTGTTCTAGAGCGGTGATACATCAGTGATACATCAGAGTGACTCGTGCAGCCTTGGAGGGGCTGTGAGGTCCCAGCCCCACAGCCAGCGACAGCCCCAGTTTTTGGAATGGGACTCAGCTGGGCACTGCTGGCTTGGGGCACTGGGACTCTGGCTCAGGGAGGTTCGCAGAGAGCCTGGCACCCAGTAGGAAACGGGTTTGTGCAGCCCCAGTGGCCTCTAGGAGGAGCCCTTCCTGGGTGGCGTGTCAATGGGGCTCTGGGGAGGAAGGTTCGGAACCGGACCCGGAGGGTGCGTGGAGCGGGGAGAACAGACACCTGTGTCCCAGCCGTGCGGAGAAAGAAGGTCTAATCAGTACAGCTTGCTCAGCCTGTCTTCCCTTCCCTCTGCTGCCCATCACAATGGCCTCAGCCCAACACCTGTCACGAGGGAGCAACAGCCACCAAGTCACCCAGCTGGAGGCCCCTGGTGCCCAGAGAGGCTGGTGGGAGGTCCCACAGGCAGACGCCGGCTGAGTCCTGGGAGGTGATGAGCTCACTGTCCAGCAAGGCTGACTTTCATCTCCTAAGTTTAGACAAAATTGCATTCTTGGAATATATATAAATCCTTATTTTGGGGCTGGCCAATTGGTGCCAACATCTGATGTCAGCATTTTCTTTCTTTTTTTTTTTTTACTCTTTTGCCTGTCTGTGTATCTTCGGGACGGTGGTATATTGGGAAGGTTGGTCACTCAGCCAGTGTCAACGGGAACAACACTGGCCTGGGAGGAGAGAGTGGGTTTAGAAAGTCCAGGATTTGTGAGCCAATTCCTCCAGTGACAGAGCACACACAGAAAAGCGCCTGTGGCCCTGAGAAGTCACTCGAGAACACCCCAGAGCCAAACACGCCTTTTCATTTATTTTGATAGGTGGAATTTAGTTTTAATTATTTAAGAGAATACTTCATGAGATATTTTCAAAGAGAAATGAGATCTTAATAACCTAAGTTCTCATTACAGCCCTCAGCTATTAAATCTTTATACATCTCTGCTGGAAGCTTGGAGAGAAGGCTGGGTTTTCAGGACCATGAACTTGGGGCATGAGTGGTGGCTCAAATGTGACTGAGCCTTCATTTTCCCATCCGGGGTCTCAAGTTCAAGGGCGAGGGTGGCTCCTGGGGTGAAACTGTGGGAGGGAGCAATTCTGATAACTGACGATGGGGAAACTGAGGCAGGGGTAGAACCAGCTGCTGGACTCCACGAGGCTGCCTCGGAAGACCTGGAAACTGTCTTCCATCGAGCTGGCTTAATCCCACTCTTGCTAAAGTTAACTGCACTCTAAAACTGGGGGACTTTAGCACCTCAGGGGGGAGGTTGGGTTTGAAGTTATTTTTACTACCCCGAACATCACACATGTCCACTGTGCTCATCACTAGGACCTTATTTCCCTCCCCGGATTCTCTCCTCCCTCCTCTGGGGCGCTCGCTTGGGCTCATGGAGACTGGGGGTGCTCAGGGCCTGACTCAGCGGGCCTCTGACCACCGTGATGCCACCTGCCGGGAAGGAATGCCCGGTGAGGGCCCCACGGGCGGACCTTCTTCTCTCTCCACATCCGAGATCGTCACACCCAGACCCTCGCACCTCCTGTCCCAGGTGCCTGAGCCGGAGCACCAGAAGCCCCTCGTCCACTCCGCCTTCTCTTTCCTCTGACATCCAGTTGGTCATCAAGTCCTGTTGAAGCCAGAGCCTAAGCCCCACCTCAGATCAAGGCCAACCTGCCACCTGCCAGCTGGGGTCCGGGCCTCTGCTCAGACTCTTGGCATCACTGTCCTCACAGTGATGGTTGTGCTGGTTGGTCACAGCAGCTGCGCCCTCTGCCCACGGCTGCCTTGGTCAACACTCTGGCTGGACTTCCCTTCCCGAAGGGGGTCTGAGCACCCTGTCACCCCTCCTTCGGCGACCACAGATAGGATTCAGATGTGCTCCCGAGCTCCCCACCACGGCTAGCGACAAACGCTGAGGGTCCCTGCTGCCCCTCTGGGTCCTGAGCGCACAACATCCCGGTGTCTCCCTGCCTCAGCCCATCTCAGGCTCGGTGCCTGAAGACTCCTTCTCTCCTCTTGAGCCTGGAAAGCCCCAGCTTGTCTTGAGAGGCAGTTTAACCGCCGCCTCCTTTGGGGAGCCTTAGGAACTTAGTCCGGGGGTCACCGTGTTGGCGGGTTCTGACATCCTGTCTTGCTCCGTGTCAAGGATAAAGCACACAGAAGAAAAAGTCAAGTGAGTGGCAAAGTTCTCACACAAGCAAGGTGTCTTTTTTCTTTTCTGGCAACAAATCCTCGAGCCCGGCACACGTATCCATCACAGACGGAGAGGAAATACGCTCCCTGCGAGCAAACAGCTGGACAGAAGAGTGCATGTTTCCAAAAGAAAGCGAGCTGGTGGTTAGTTAGAAACCTATCTGGGGGAGCCTGCGAGGCGCAGTTGGTTAAACCTCGGACTCTTAATTTTGGCTCAGGTCATTATCTCCTGGTTCACGAGTTTGAGCCTCTCCTCCCCTATGTGCTGACAGTGCGGAGCTTGCTTGGGATTCTCTCGCCCTCTCTCTCTCTCCGCCCCTCCCCTGCTCATGCTCTCTCTCTCCCTCTCTCTCTCAAAAATAAATAAACTTAAAAAAAAAAAAAGAAAAGAAAAGAAAAGAAAAGAAAACCTGTTTGGAAAACAAGCCTACTGCCATGACTAATCGGACAGTGGACAGCCTGTACCAGTGACCCCTGCCCTTTGTCATTACAGCTTGGGGTTCTCTGCACCTCCCCCTCTGCCACCAGGATGCTTTCAGCTGCAAGTGACAGCAACGTGATCGAAGGGGTTTAACCGATAAGGAACGCAGGTGTCCTTTCCCAAGGACGGCAGCTCCGGGCTGCCCCTCAGTGCCATCTTGAAAGGCCATCCTCTCACACTTTCACCCTTCCATGCTCTGGTGTGTCCCCAAATGGTTGTGAGGTGACTGACAAGATTCTGGGAGCCACCTGCAGACCCAACCATCAGCAGAAAAAGGAAATCACGCACACCTCTGAGTCTTTCGAGCCAGGAGACCTCGGCGGGCAGCCAGTCACATTTGATTGGCTCAGACTGGGTCACATGCACTGTTCTAAGCCAATCATCGGCCAGGAGAGTCATCGGCTTAGCCAATCAGAGTCTACCCCTGAGTTGCACGGCAGGGTCTGCCTGGTCCAATGAAGGGCTAGCATGGACCAGGGACTGAGCATGCGCTTGTCCCAAGCGGGGCTCCCGAGCAGCTCCCAGAGTCCGGCGCCAGCTCCGCCGCCGCCCCAGGGCCCGAGTTGGGGAACCGGGAAGACAGGGGCTGAGGGAGGTCACCTAAAGGCCCACAGCTGGCAGGTGGGGGAGCTTAGGGTCACCACACCCACCCAAAGTCCTTTTTAAAAGTTAAATATAATTTGCATACAGCACACTTTTTGAACTGTACATTTCAGTGGTTGTTGGTATACTCACAAGGTTGTGCAACCATCACCACAATCGATTTTAGAACAAGTTCATTACGCCAAAAAGAAACCACTTGTCATGTAGTGGTCACCCCCTATTTCCCTCCCTCTAGCCCCAGATAACCACTAATCTACTTTCTATCTCTGGATTTGCCTGTTTGGGACATTTTACATAATGGGATCATACAGTATGTGGTCCTTCCACTTAACATAATTTCAAGGTTCATCCACGCTACGTATATCAATACTTGGTTCCTTTTATTGCCAATTACTGTTCCATTGTATGGATACACCATATTGTGTTTATTCATCGGCTGATGGGCATTGGTTGTTTCCACCTTTTGGCCATCATGACTAATGCCGCTATGAATATTCATGAATAACTTTTGTATGGACAGACGTTTTCATTCCTCTAGAGTAGATACCAAGGAATGAAATCGCAGGTGAAAGTCTTTTTTAGGAGGTGACAACACAGACATATTTCAGGGGTGAGTGGTTGGGTTAGTGTTCTGAGCACTGGAGAGAGAGGAGGTTGTGGTCCAGACCGTTCTGTCTGGGGACTGTAGGACCTTGGCCAGAGGCCTTCTCTGGTGGATCTCAGTGACACGGGTGCTGGAGGGGATGTGCCCAGCCCTGACAGGGCACCTGTGTGCCCGCTTGCTTCCTGGGGAGGGAGCCAAGGTTTCTCTGACACTGTACTGGGCAGAGGTGGTGGTGCCCATTCACAGAGGGCAGAGAGGGCACAGGACGTGGGCATCTGCTGTGGCTTTGGCTCCCTGGCCAGGCCCTTTGGTCCTCAGAGACAGGACGACCCTGCCTTCCTGCTGTAATCAGCACTGGTTTGTCATTTGCTCTTTAACATCTACATGGCTTTACTCCATGGTATCCACTTGGATTTGAAAGTAAACCTTAACTAATTTGAATAAAATAGCCATGTAAAGCTCAGCCAGAAATGTAATTGTATTTACTAAACAGCTAATAAATATTTACTACAAATCTCATTGCTCCGTAAAATTGGAGACAGTACCTTCTGCTTGCTTTCTTGGCTTCGAGGGAGGGCTGAAGAGAGAGGGAGGCAGGCTGGGAAGGGGAAAAGGAGGGTCCAGCCTGTTTCCTTGTAATAGTGTAAACATGGCCCTTCATTTGGGTTTTTTGTAATGAGGCCTGATCACTCACTGATGCCTTTGATCTCAGCTTGATCATTTTATTCAGAAAGTGAGCTCTTACAAGGGTTCGTTTCATTTTGCAATTCCAAGCCAGATCTCTTTGATTATGTGTGGGAAGCATACAAAATTTTCCGCTGAGATGATTTTTGAATTAGCTGAGAACTTAGCAGTTTCATAATTTTCGAATTGTAGATTTTCACCTCCCCTTTTGGTCTCATATGTCCATTGCTGGGTCTCTTTAAATCTGAAATTTGCCATAGGCTGAGTCCTCAAAGAAAGATATATACCCTTGACATTTAAAAAAAAATTAATAGAAAAGCACTAAATCCCTTCAAATACTACACTGGAATGGAGTTATAGCTCTTTCTTCATGCCCAGTGAGAATTTAATCATAGCAAAATCTTAATGTTTAATATTGAAATCTTTATCCAAGAGACCCAAAAAGTGTTTTTGCAAGGAGCAGCTTGGCATTTCCCAAACCTGCTGACATAGTTCCCTGACTCTAATTTGAGGCTGTGACAACTGGAAAGGTGACCCAGCGGCCCTGACTTTTGTCTAAACCCAAAGTTTGGGGCCCCAGAGGTCAGAGCCCCAAGGACGAAACGCATGGGCTTGGGCAGGGGGCACTGCTCTGGGAATTCTTCAAGGGCTGGTTCCCATTGCCTCCAGGATTCTCAGGAGCCCCAGAGCCTCTGATTGGCCCAGAGATCTCATTTACGGGGCGGGGGACACCGGGTGTTTAGGGAATACTCTTGGTTGAGGGCTCTGCAGACCAGTGTGAGTAGCATACCAGAGGGTCAGAGGGTCAGAGGGTCAGAGGGCCAAGTCCAGAGCCAGGAGAAAGTCCCTCTTTTTTCCCATCCATGTAGTTATTGAGGGTTTGCAGGCCTTTGGGACACCTAGATTTCTGTTGGTACCTGTATTAGAGAGCCTTGTCGTGTAACAACTCGGAAACCTAGTTACTTAAAATTGTCATTATTTATTGGCCTTTGATTCTGTGGGTTGGCAATTTCGGCCGGGCTCAGCTGGGTGGTTCTACTGGGCTCTCCTGGGCTCGCTCGCGTGTCTCTGCTGGGGCTGGATGATTTAGGATGGCTCGGTGCACGTTTCTGGCGGATGAAGGCCGTTAACTGGAATGCCTTGGTTCTCTTCCATGAGCCCCCTTTGGAGGTTGGCTTGAGCTCGTTTCCATGGTCACAGGGTTCCAAGTGCCACAAGAGAGCATAAGCTCCAATGAGCCAGTGCTTTTCAAACCTTGGCATGTATCCCTTTTGCTAATGTCCCATTGGCCAAAGCAGATCATATGGCCAAGCTCAGACTTAGGAGCAGGGAATAGACTCCTCTTGATGAAGGAGTGACAAAGTCCCATGCAAAAGAGCATGGGTGCAGATAGGGGGAATTTGTGGCATTTTGCAGCCTACCACAGAGCCCCACGTAGACCTCCTTTACAGGGATTATGTACCCGTTCTCCAAATGCTGTGAGCGTGGGCTGCTAACAGCTCACAGCGGCCTTCTCCGGAGAAAGGCTCCAGCAGATGGGAGCCACACACCCCAGCTTATATTCTTTGTCTCTGCCTGGGGTGGGTGGCGCTCATAGCCCGTGGCTGACTGGTTCGAAGGCACAAAATGGCTGGCCCCCCTTTCTTCAAGGCAGGGGCAGCTGTGGTGTGATTCGTGGTTCTGAGCCCAATGGGCACCAGTGAGAGCTAGACTTCACTCGGGCCCCCACTCCCTTGCTCAGCTCTTTCCCCTTCCCTGCCCCCAAACCTCCCTCCCTCCCTGACAGATTTTACTGGAAACCCACTCTCGAAGCCTCCAGCTGACTGACCGCCCTGAGGCTGCCATGTTGTAAGAAGCCCAAACCGGCCCACGTGGAGAGATGCCCCGTGCTGTTCAAACGTGAGCACGGTCTGACTCACCTGGAGGAGAGACTAGACTGCCCATCTAGACTTCTCCCGGCTTCCTGACCCACAGAAGCCTCGAGAGATAACAAATTTGTTGGGCAGTAATTGTGACTATACACGGATCTTAGACAATGTCCATCTCCCTGTCATCGCGGGGAACACAAACCGGGAGGGGCTTCCCGTCCAGAATTGCTGGTCCTTGTTCTCACCCTGTGCACAGGTTAACTCCGTGCGTGCAAGCTCATGCATGTGCGTGTGTGCGTCTGCCCTGTTAGTCCCAACTCTCTTTCCATTCCTGGAGCCTCTCAAGATGCCTGGCCCACAGCGGTATCCATGAATGTTAGCGAAAGTTCCTATATACTGGGACCCTCATGTTTGTAGCCAGACAGATCTTCGTTGTTCTCCGGCAAGCCGTCCTGCCCCTCTAACCTCCCTTCCACTAGAGAATCCAGGAAAGAAACTTCCAGAACAGTGGGTGCCTTTGTGGTTGCCCAGGAGGAGGGTCGGTGGCCGCAGGTTAAAAGTCTTTCTTCCCCGTTGGAAACCTTGGAAGCGTGCCCACGTCCAAAGGAACCAAACTTTGCCTGGGCTTCCTCTCAGGCCACGGTCACCGTCTCCGGCCTTTTGATGCAAGCGCCCGGTCTTGGGAGTGTGGCTCTGTGAGGTGAGCTGGAGTTTTCGAGGACCAGAGAGCCGGGAGAAGTTAGGAAAGAGGTGGTTCCTGGAGGCAGAGGGCTGGGATTTAGATGTAGTTTAGAGGTGTTGGCATTGACTCCCAGCCCACAAAGGCTGCCCGCTTTTCAGGCTTTGCTTCACAGCCGGGTCTACAGGTCGAGTAGTAGGGAGAGCGAGGACTTTGTCCCCAGGAGACTGAGCATGGTGATGGGGACTGGCGGGTAAGAGTGGGGGGTGACGGAGGGATACTGGGTGGCAAGGAGTGGCTTGGGTGAAATCACGGCGTTTTGGAAAGGATCCGAACTTTGATGGGCAGAACTAAAAGATGCTCGGCTAAAAGTTGCCTAATTACAAAAGGCGTCAGGAGCCGCGTGTTCAGGCCGTCTTGTTTTTCTGGGCAATGGGAGAGATTCTACCGCATTATTAGGTTCAGGTCCTTTGATGCCCCAGTGGTAGCCAGACCCTGGTCCGGGGGCAAAAACCACCGAAAAACGATTTCAGCAAGTTCGTGGCCGCCCTCCTCGCGCCCGTCCCGGGAAGTCCCGCAGCTCCAGCAGAGGGAGGGCAGGAGGAAGGAGAAATCGCGCCCACCACCACCCCTTTGGGACTTAAAAGCAGAGCAGGCTCGGAGTGGATCCCCTTCCTCAACTGTCCAGCGGACATTGTGAGTGTAGGAAGGAGGGACTGTTTCAAAGATACACAGGTGGATGTTACGTTTGACTGATTCTGGGGCAAAATCAACTTTATCCTTACAAACGGAATCAAGGCTCTAGACACGCTGGGCAACTTCTCCCTGATCCTTTTCTAGACTTTTTTTTTCTTTTTGGAATCAAGACACCTCCCTCCCCTCCAACAGAATGGAAGCGTGGAAGGATTGTCCCAGTCCCACCACGTGGTCCCCCAGGCAGCTTCAGACAGGCCCCAGCCTATTCAAATTGTTTCCCCACAGAGGACAGAGTCCGCGGGAGGCCCAGGGCCAGGGGGTGGCCTGGAAGCCGCTCCGAAGAGCCTTGTTCCGGGGCCGACAGCTCAGTTTCTGCATTTGGAGTTGCAGAATGAAGTGCCCGTATGAAAAGCAAAATCCCCGAACCAAAGTTAGAGTGTCCGACTTCGGTTCCTTTACCATCTGTGGGGAAATTTTTTAGTTTGCCTCACACTCAAAAAGAAACAGCAAGGGAGGAAAGGCCATTTCCTGTGTCAGCCACCCCGGGGGCGTCCTGAGTGCTTGAATGGCCACCCGGGCAGGGCCTCACCTCCACGGGGCCATCCTGGGCCACGTCCCGGGGATGGCAGGGATGGGGTACGAGAGCCCTGCCCAGCTGACTCTCCAGGCCCCCAGAAGAGGGGAAGGGTGCCACCTGGGAGGCGCAGGAACGCACCCAAGACACCTGGGCGTGGGCCACAGGGTCCGTAGAGACCCCGGTGGATGTCCACTCCAGTCCTTGGTCCCTTTAATCGTGTCCTCGAGGCTTGTTAGGCCAGTTCTGTGTCCCCTGGCTTTAGGAAGTACAATACAGCTGGTGTTTAGCAAACTCTAGTTAGGCTGATGAACCAGGGCTATTTACGTGGCCTGCTGATTACAGAGCAGTGATTAGGTACTTAGAGAAGCTCTGAGACTGTCATTTCAGGTGTCAGCCCTGTGAGATCCTCCTGTGGAATGAGCTTATTTGTGTCCATGTGAAAAAATAGTAGAGGGAAATTCAAACGTGGTAGTTATGAAAAATCATCTACATTGCAAATCACTCACGGAAATTCACATTGATTAGCTAGAGGTGTAATGAGAACATGAATTTGTGAATCTGCTGTTTTTTAATGCTCACTACCTGGGACAGCGAACAGGGGTGATCTGGCAATTACAGGGCTAATTAGATCCCTTTTGGCCTCCAGACTGGAAACTGCACACCCCAGCTGCCCTCCCCGAGAACCGTTTCATGGACTCAGCTCCACAAAAACCCAGGCACACCGGATTCCTTCCTACCAGCTGGCCCAACGCTGGCCTTAGCTTACCCTGGAGGCCTTAAAATGCCCCAGGGTGTGGGAATCCTAGTTGTAGTTGACTTTATGAATCCTAGCTCCCAGGCCTCAGGTGCACAGCAAGACACAAGTCCCTTACACTGCCCCAAACGCGAGCTGGCCAGAAAGAACCAAGTCAGAGCTGGTGAGGGCGGTGAGCCCCTGGGAAGTGAAGTCTGTGGTGTTCTAGAGCAGATTCTTGATCGGCCTCGGGCAGGCAGATGCCAGACCTTGGGGTTTTTCTGTTTCCATGCAGAAGTGGACACAGTGGCGAGGTCAAGGGGTGGGCCAAGACACCCAGCCTTCAACAGCTCCCCAGATCTGCCTCAAACCATATCTTAAATAAGGGAATCATGGTGTTATGGCAATAAGGATTCCAGATAGGTCCTTTGGACTCTCCTCCTGACAGATGATGACATCATAAACCTTGTGGACATTCTGGAGCTGCCACTGGCTCTGAGCCCAGGCCCGGACCAGAGTCGTCTGTGGGGAGCCGTTCGTGGATGAAGTGTGACGGGGTGAAACTGGAGGTACATGAAGCGGACAGGAAAGATGTGGCTTGGGGCGGATGGTTGGCTGGTTCATTCATTCATTCATTCATTCACTTAGCCAAATATTTTTTAATTTTTTTGTAATGTTTATTCATTTTTGAGAGACAGAACAGAGTGTGAGCAGGGGAGGGGCAGAGAGAGAGGGAGACACAGAATCCGAAGCAGGTTCCAGGCTCTGAGCTGTCAGCACAGAGCCCGATGCGGGGCTCAAACCCATGAACTGTGAGATCGTGACCTGAGCCGAAGCTGGACACTCAGTAGACTGAGCCACCCAGGCGCCTCACTTAGCCAAATATTTTAAAGGCTGCCTAGGAACTTCTGCGAGAGACAGAGAGAGAGAGAGAGAGATTGAGAGAGAAGGAGCTGACCCTGCAGACCAAAGCCTTCAGACAGCGAGGTGACAGTGACATGAGGCCCCAGCGTTCTCCTCTCCAGACTGTTCAGGAAGAGCAGGAGGAACGCAAACCGAACCCCATCGTTATTTATTTCTTTGAATATAACAAACCTTGTTAATTCAGACTCTACTAATCTTGGATATTTCCTCCCAGAGTGGGCGGAACCTGCAGTTCCCACGGCGCCCCAGGAAGACGTGTCAGCCAAAGTGAGGAAAAGGAAGAAGTTACAACTGGAGCTGTGTCTCCTTTAGCGGCTTTTCAGGCTTCTTCAGCAGGACCCACGGTGAGAAAGACATTTTACCTGAGGGCACACACACACACACACACACACACTCGTGGGCATCCACGCAGGACTAAAACAAAAGTTTTACAAACGATACCAACCCTTCCTAGGTATGAAGCCTCCTGCTATTTTCTATTGTATTTTATTTCATTAAAAAAAAAAGATGCTGGTCACACCCACTCAAGTGATTTGATGATCTATTAATGGGTTGCCAGCTGCGGTTTGAAAAACACCACCTCCCAGGTGCTGGGGCCTCGACACTTCTCACAGCTGCAGTGGGGGCCGGAGGACCGATTCCGCAGAAAATGCTTTTCGGTGAATGGATAATGAAGTTTGTCTGTCAATGTAGCACAGCATGGGCAAGGTACCCCTGAAAGTTAATAAGAAAACACTAGGTAACATCCCCCCAAAATACCGGGGCAAATGGGATTTTCACCCACGGCAGTTGATCGTGAATATCTGAAATTAAAACCACCCCTCCCAGCCCAGGGGAGCTGGGCCGGGCCTTTATCTCTAGGAATGACAGCAGCATTTGAACCACAACCCCGTGTCCTTCCTCTGGGCATCGTGGCCCCTCTCAGGGACATGTGAGCCACGTGGCCCCACGGGCACTGTCCTCCTTCGCAGCCCCCTCGGGGTAGGGCGGGCAGTCTTATTTCCGCTCTCTGCAAAAGGGGAAACCCGGGGCCGGGAGGCAAGGTGTCTTCCTAAGATTATACAGTCAGTCATGAGTTGAGTTCTGCTTTTTCGATTCCTGGTCTAGCATTCTCCTGCTCTAGTGAATTCCTTGCCGGTTCACCTTTCCTAGGGAACTCATCCCACAACATTTTGGGGGCCCTTTGGCAAGACGAGCCGGGGGCCTGACCCATGGCATCCTTCCCGCTTGGGTGTGAAGCCATGTGTCGGGCCAAGGGCCCATTCGGAGGTGGACAATGGTAAGGCCTGGAAATGCATGTTTTATTTGGGATTTGCTCCAACTGGCTATGACAGAAGGAAGCGAAAGAGTGAGGCATACAGAGAGCCGTAGGGAGAGTTTTCGGGGCAGAGAGAAGGGCGGAGGCAAAGGCTCTGAGGAGCTAGTTGGCCCGGGTCACAGAGGCTCCCTGGAGGCCAGTGTGGGTGGAGCAGGAGAGTGATGGGAACATTCAGACGGGGGTGGGTGACAACCATGGCCCCTTGGTTCTTCTGGGGACTAGACCACTGAGAGCAGCTGAGCGAAGGCTGCCGTGCAGGGACAGTGCTGTGGCCAGAGCTACGTGGCCTGCAGTCCACGTGCTGTGGGTTCTCACCCCATCTGACAGCAAGTTCGGGGCTGTTAGCATCTGCTAGGTTTAAATTTTGTTTACATTTTTAAAATTTATTTGTTATCAGAGAGAGGGAGCGCGCACGCACTGGGGAAGGGAGAGAGAGAGGGTGAGAGGATTCCAAACAGGTTCAGTGCTGTCAGCGCAGAGCCTGACACGGGGCTCGATCTCACGAACTGTGAGGCATGACTTGAGCCGAAATCAAGAGTCGGACGAGCCCGGCAGGCGCCCCCAGCATCTGCGGATTTAGAACACCACCACCATGGCCATTAGATAAAGGGTGATGGTCATTCCCTTTGCTCAGTGTTGAAGGTAGGAGGTATGGTTTTCCAGTATTTGGTATTATATCTTTGGAGGGGAGAGTCCCAGATGTGGGGTCACTGGGTCAAGAGGGAGTCACCTCCTTTTTTAACACCCAGGAGGTTTGTGTTTCTAGTTGCCGGCCCACACCACGCTTCATCGGCTGTGACCTCATTCATTATGTAACAAGACGGCGTCTTGTTGTTCAGATTTGCCTGGTTCTTGGCCTATGTTTGTTGGCTGAATGACAATGAAGTCAGATCAGGTGTACGGTTAGTTTGGATAGAATATAAGCTGTCAATCAAACATTACAATGGCTCCCATGTTCAGGTAAAACCAAAGTTCTGTTGATGACCCTCAGGGCCCTGTGTCTCTCGCTCCCGGAGTCCTGATCTCCCACCCTTAGCTTCATCTTCTGCGACTCTCTCCTGCTCATTAGCTCCACCCACACTGGCCTCCCGAATGCTTACTGACCTCAGGGCCTTCGCCCACGCCATTCCCTCTTCCTGGATGCTTTTCCCACGGATATCCACACGGTACCCTCCTCTTTTCCTTTAGGTCTATCTGGCACCTTGCCCCCCACCTTCCTTGACCATTCACTCCAGGCCTCCCTCCTCCCCTCCTCTGTTCTAGCTTGCTCCTCAGCTCTCGTGATAGATTCGCTTGAGGTTTATTTTCTGTTTTCACCTGCTACAAGGTGAGCTCCTAAGGGCAAGCATTTAGTTGGTTCTGTGCTGGAAGGGTGGCGGGTCTTGACTGAATGCACTAACGAACAAGGGGACAGTGGACTAAGTTGCTTTGATCTGGCATCATATGACATTTCAGGCTCGTCGCCACCAGCCTTGAGAGATGGGGAAGGGCACCACATTTGCCTTTATTCATAGTGAGATGTCACATCGAAGTTTCGATGAATTAGAACGATTCTTGTACTTTTCAAACATTTTGTCTCATTAATCCGAGACGTCATTTGAACCTTATCACCTCCTCCCTCCTCATTGCTAATGAGCAGGGAGGAGCATAGACTACTTGGATGGGGTCTGCTGGGGTAGGATGGGCTGGCGGTAGGACTCCGCCAGCCACTGGCTCGTTTGCTGAGTGGGGTGTGCGGGCTGAGGCTGGAGTTGAATTCCTGGGGGGGGGGTGCTTAGGGGGAGGAAAGGCGCTGTTACGACCCACCCGCAGGTTGGGAAAGAAGGTCAGTGATCACACAGAGGAGGTGAACCTCCTGAATGGGATTTGAAGGCAGGCAGCCGGATTTTCCCAGCGGGGTTCATGAGTCTGCTGTGTGGTAACTGATGCAAACCCTCTTCCCCGTCTCCCACAAGATCTGCAGTGAAAACCACCCTTTTCTTGGTGAGATTGAATCTGTTTTTCAGAAAGTGTTAAAGGTCGAAGTGGGTGTGGGGCTCCGGTCGAGGCACCTGTGGGAGGCCGGCCTCGCCCGGTGCTCATGCCGTCCTGAAGGACTGGGGTAAATAAAGCACCAGAGATTCCGCGAGTGGTGCGCACACGCGCGTGCAAACCCTCAAACGGGGTTTCCTAAAATGAGGACACCATCGTCAACCTGAGTGGCCCACAGAAATGAGAGAAGATTAAAACTTGATGTGGCCGGTTCCCCAAATCTCCCCCCTTCCCTGTTCCTATTTCTTGCACAAGAGCCCTGCTGGCTCTGTATACCCTAGCCATCCGGTGTCTCCCCATGCCCCATTTCCTTTGTCTTCACTTTCCACTGTCCCTGTCCAGGGAGGGGCACAGGCAGCCTGCCTCCCCGCTGGCGCCCCTCTGCTCTCAGCCAGGGTCCCCTGGACGGGACGGGGGAGTGGCGGCCTTGGCTCCCCAGCCCTGCTGCGACAGTGCACACTCACCACGGAGCTTTGCCAGGGGTGCTCCGCCCGCCCCCAAAGCCGCGGGCCCCTTCAGCCCTTCGTTCCGTCTAAGAGAGTGTCTTCAGACTTAAGGTTACAAACCAACAGTGAGTTGAGAGAGTCACAACAGTATCGAAAAAGTAGAATGGGGGAGGGGGTGGGCGCCTGGACAGCTCAGCTGGTTAAGCATTGGACTCTCGGTTTTGGCTCAGGTCATGATCTCACGGTTGGGGAGTTTGAGCCCCGTGTTGGGCTCTGCGATGACAGCACAGAGTCTGCTTGGGATTCTCTCTCCCCCGCTCTCTCTCTCTCTCTCAAAAAATAAACTTAAAAAAATGGAATGGAATAGAAAATAACAGCATACATCACACGTTTGAGGCTAAGTGTCGTCATATGTGCGTGTATATTCCTGCACATACATGATACACAACTGGGTTTGTGCTGTAAAATTCAAAAAGTTTGGAAGCTACTTGTCTGGTCAGTTAGTAGAACTATTTTTATTTTTTTATTTTGCCGTGTGTCACGGTCCCTCCTGAGGTGATATTTAATATTTTAGTGGGAGAAGTTGCCAGCATATTGCAGCCCAAGTTAAGACCCCCTTCCGGGGCCGGGGTGGGTGGGGGGGAGCTGATGGTCTTTGCGTGGGTGTCACTTGAGGGCCTGATCATCATATTCAGGGAAAGGCCTGTGAGACCCCATTCACAGGCCAAAAGCCCCCTAACACTATATGATGCATACTTTCCCCCTTCCTCTGGAAAACAAACAGGATTGGCTTCTGAGCCGTTGCTCTAATATCTGTGTGCACTTCTCCCAGAAACACAGCAAACAGAACATGTAATGCTACATAAATCCCTGTGAGAAATTTCTTTGTCCAGAAATGGTGTCAGCTTGTTGTTCCTCGTTGCCATAGGGAACAGAGAGGGCTGCCTTTGAAATGCAGAGGAGACCTGTGATTGGCTCTCCTTGCTGCCCATCACTGCTGCCCAGCAGCCTGAAACTGCAGAGGACAGAACACCCACCCCCAAAGCAGTTGCCCTGTTAGGGGCAAAATGATTTGTGCTGTCCCCCTCCAGTCTCTAAAGCAGGGCATCCAGAACTGCCAGAAGGTTGGAGAAGGGAAATGACAGGCGGAAGAGGGAGAGAGGAGAGGAGCAGGCCTCACCAGAAGAGGGCTCCACCCTGGGGTGTACCCGAATCTATTCATTCTCAACGTTGCTGGATGCTGCTTTGGGAAGAGAGTAAAAGGAGTCCCAGAAAACCCCTCTGATGGATCTTTGAAACTTCCACCTTGTTGCCTATTTTAAAAGAACCAAAAATAGCCCAGCCTAGAGAATTTTTGGCAGTCTTATTTTGGCAAAGTCTTTAAAAGAGCCCTTGCAATATAGTGTGAGGCAGAAGGTGGGAACCAGCACCTGGAGGCCAGTGTCCCAGGACGGCGGTCTGGGCGGGCCTGGGGACCCGGGAGCCGGTGGGCCAATATGCAGAGGCCCTGGAGTCTGGGGTACGGGAAGCAGCCAGGACCTGATCCTTTCAGGTGAGAGTCACTACAAGTTGCAACAGGCAGGAAAGGGCACGCAAGGCTCTGGAGGGGAACCCACTGTGAGGGAAAGGGGAGCCCATCTGGTGACCTGGGTTCAGCACAGAGCCCAGAGGTCTGTGCACAAGGGCTGGCTGCCGCTAGCTGGTCACCCTGACATGGTTGCTTGGGAGAACAGCAGCCATCTCGGGTTCTCTGGTCTGAATTCAGAAAGCTGTGACCTTCTGTGGCCCAAGTGGGGGCGCCACTGGAGCCCGAGTCTGGGTAGCAGGGCTCCACTGCTGTGGCTGGAGGACAGAAACCTGTTGGGCTGCTGGAGCCAGAACCACGGCTCACTGTCCAGGGTTCCAGAACGTTCCACAGGGGAAGCTGCAGGAGGAGATGCTGGACTTCCTGCCTCTACTCACATGAGTCATTGGAGAAATACAAGAAGGAAGACTGGCTTAAGCTGGTCACACTGGTCTCAGCTCTGGTCCGGGGACCTTCATAAGCCTCCTCGAGAAGTGAAAAATGAAAAGCCCCTTTCTGTTGCCTCGTAAACACGGGCAGAGTTGGCCTAGGGCCTCCCAGAGACAGGCCCAGCCAGGATGGGTGCAACCTCAGAGGCCTTTGGGGTAATCATCGATGACTTCGGGGGTGGCGAGGCCAAGGCCCCGGGATAAGTGGGTGGCCCCGGGTCTGGAGGCTGCATAGATGCCAGAGGCCGGAGGTCCAGGGAGGAGCGGGGTTTGCGGTGGACTCTTCTGCCCCGGGCACGCAGGCCACGAGAACTCTGGGCACTCGCGGCAAACTGGCCACCCTGTTCACAGTTGACTGAGGCAGCTTCCTGGGTGTGGGAGGAGCCCAGGGAGGAAGGAAAGGAAACTCCAACCAAACAAATGCGTAGACATCCCGCTCTCAAGGGAAAAAAGCAGGGGCCCAGATGGCTTGAGTCACCTTCAGCCCCACCCACCTGCGCGTGTGTCTAAAGGAGTGTGTGTGTGTGTGTGTGCATGGCTGTGCGGGAGCATGAGTGTCGGCTAGTATGGGAAGGAGTGTGTGGCGCGAGGGCACGGGAGGGTGCCAGTGCCCAGGTGAGTGTGCGCGTGGCCGTGAACGTGTGTGCGGCGAGCATGTGTGAATGAGTGGGGCCGCGCTTAGGAATGCAGGTCCGTGAGCCCGTGTGGGCAAGCGTGCGGGTGAGTGTGAGACCGAGTGTGCCCCAGCGGCGGTGCAGTGTCCGCGAGCGTGGCTGCGCGGGTGAACCGGGTGACGCCATCGCTCCTGGCAGCGACACAACCTGCACCTCTGGGGCCCACACGCGGCTGCGTGGCTTCTTGACCCGGAAAGGGGAGGGGGAGACGGCGGGGGCGCGCGCGGCTGCCGGGGGGCGGGGGCCGCG
>NW_026057582.1:2474784-2490162 GCF_023721935.1 Panthera uncia | reverse complement strand
CGGCGAGTGCCCGGTGCGGCGCCGCCTCGCCCCCGCCCCCGCCCGGGCCCGCCCGCCCCCCGAGCGCCTCAACTTCGGAAAACTTTGTCCTCGAGGCCGGGCCCGGGGCCCGCGGGCCGGGGTGCCCGCAGCTTTTCAGGAAACGGGGTGCCGAGGCCTCCCGGGGACGCGAGCCCCGCGGGGTGGGGACAGCCGGCATCCCCCGCGAGGCCGTGTGTTCTGGCGGCGGGGGCGGGGGGGGGCCGCGCGCCGGCTGGGGGTCTGCATCCACCGAGGGGTCCCCCCGCCCCCCGGGCTGCCGGCCGGGGGTGGGGGGGCTTCTGAAGCCCTTATTTAAAAGTTTATACTGAGTCATTCCTCTGCAGATGAACCTCTGACTGATTCATAATTGGGGAGCTGCAGTGGCCTCGAAGGCAGGCGGTACTGGGATCCAGTTCGGGGCAAAATGCACACATTCCACCTTTGATTCATAGTAAAGGTCAGACCGGGCTCCCAGAGGTGCAAAAAATGAAAAGGATGCCTGCCACGGTATTTAAAATTTCATCTCGAGGCGCCAGGCTATCGCTCACGTACGCTTTGCCACGTTTTCACGCCGTCACCCCATTTGGGGACATCTATTTAATATCGAGACCTGTAGGGAGAATTCTGTGTGGAATGTTCTTTACCCTTAATTTGCAAACCTGTAAACAAAAGGGAAATGGATGAACTGTCGTGGACGTGCTTTGAAATTTAACAACCCTTCAGCTAATGCTCCGTTGAAGAAAACAGTTTTATTTCACGTTTTTCCTATGAAGCTCTGAATCAGATTTCAGAAGGAGATGGGGGTGTGTGAGTGAGTGTGAGCGTGTGTGTGTGTGTGTGTGTGTGTGTTCATTTATTTTTGTGGAGTCATAAAGGCTGTGTTGAGCGTTACCTTACCGCTTCTTAATTTACATTCACAGCATACAACAGAGGAGGAGCCATAATTTTTTTTTTTTTTCCCCTGGCATTTGTCGTGAATGCACACTGGTGAAGCGTTTGGAAACGTTTTCTGTAACCTTCTATATGGCTCTAAAATTCTTATTGAAAGAAACGACCAGGCGGACCATCGGTCGGTGCTAAAATCTGCGCGTGTCTTTCACATCTTTGAAAATGGCCTGTTAAAAAGACTGCATCATGTGTAGGATGTCTGGCAAAATAGTGCATAGCCAGTCGTTTTTCAAGCGCAAGGGGATATTTGCTTTTTTGTACTCTGTTGTGACTCTATATTCAGAATTAGTCTATAGTCGAAGAATTCTTTGGCCAAGCAAGATAAGCCTTGTTAGTAGGAAAATCAGAAAATAGCAGACAAGATTGGAAATCCCTGTGAGTAGGGGCTCATGACAAACCCTGACAGACCTGGGACTCGAGCATCACTGGTTCAAATCGGCCCTTATCACGCATGAGGTTTAAGATGTTAAGGTGTCTCACCCAGACGCCATCTGTTCCAGCTGTCACAATGCAGAAGCCAGGAAAGCAGAGAGAACTGGCAGGGAGAATTCCAGCTTTTTTTTTTTTTTTTTAAAGACATTCATGTGAATTTTTCTGTGAGGGGAAAGACGACCAGTTATTTTGCTTGGATTCTATCCATGCATTTTGGATTTAATAAGATGGCCTCACTCAGTGAGAAGGGTGTAAAGACATTCCATTGGAAACAGGCAATAGCAGTGGTCAGTTGCTTCTGTTAATAGCGTCAAAATATTCTTACTCTTGTTCGTGCCTTGAAGAAAGTCTTGCGTTCCACTGAAACATCTGGGCTGCTGCTTGCTGTTTTCCCCTGTGTTTGGGATTTTGATTCTGTAAACACCCTGGCTAAAATCCCTTTATTTTTTCACTGTGCAAACCTGAGACAGGCCTTTCTGGGGTACTGTCAGGATAGCTGTGCTAATGAACGGAGGAGGAGAGTGATTTATCACTCTCTTAAAGTCCTTCTCTATGATGTTAAAGCTGCACTTTCAGAAAGATAAAACAGTCAGGGTGGTGTTGCAAGTCTAAGCTGGCTCAAGCAAACAAAGGAAATTGCGTTAAATTTGCCCATCTCTATTTTCTCATCTCCATATAGCAGGACTCTCCAAACAGCAAGTGATCTTAACTATCAAGTATTACGCAAGAGCTGAGTTTCCGTGCACTGGTCAATTTAAGAACTATTAACTTGGTAGAGGAGACGTCTTGTGACCAAGGCCTCCTGTGTTGATTCCATAGAATCTGGACCCCTCGTGTGCTTCTTCACGAGTGTTCATAGAGGAAGAGACACTATTTGGGGGGAATGGAGGGAGAATCATAATGTTGACTTCACCTGCAGAGACAAACTGGGAAGAGAGCTACAGAGTGGGAAGGAAGGAAGTGAAGTGAGGCCAGTGGACCTGGAAGGTGACCAGAGAGAGGCAGTTGAGGCCTAACCGTGCAGGTGATGCTTAGGCTTATTCTGAGTGGGAGGAGTGCAACCACAGGGAGAGGCCAGATGCCCTGGGGCAGGAGGGCAGTAGAGAGGTGAATGGGGGTGGGTGCCACTTGCATCACAGCAGGAGGCTTTGGGTCCAAAGGAGCTAAAAGAAATAGAAGAAAGTGTAGTTTTAAACATAAAGGAAAAATGTCAGGGGCGCCTGGGTGGCTCAGTCGGTTAAGTGTCCGACTTCAGCTCAGGTCATGATCTCGCGGTTCACGAGTTTAAGCCCGGTGTCGAGTTCTGTGCTGACAGCTCAGAGCCTGGAGCCTGCCTGGGATTCTGTGTCTCCCTCTCTCTTGGCCCCATCCACTGCTTATACTCTATCTCTCTCTGTCTCAAATAAATAAGCATTAAAAAAAAAAAAAGAAAGGAAAAATGTCAGAAAACTACGTGTGCTTGTGTGATACCCATCATTCATTATTAACTAAAAAATACAAAACGTCTTTCTCATTTTAAGGAGCTTTTTTTTAATTGTTTTTTTTTGCACATCAGTATTGTAGATGACTGGGGGGGGGGGGGCGAAACCAACCCAGGGAGGGGGGGGGGGAGGGTTTTTTGGTTTTTTTTTATCATCAAGCAGGGAACATTTTTTTTGATTGGGTTTTTTTTTTTTCCTCCCTGTGCAGACACCTTGGGCTGAGGCTGGCGGGTAGTGAGATATTGAAAACGTAGGTGACTGTTGGTTTCTCACAACTCTAAAAATGAGGTGGGAATCTCTTGCTGAATTCTGTATTCCTTGAGATAAGTGGATCATTAACTGGGAGTTGGGAATCTTTTTCTCATCTAGCCTAATGTTCAGTTAATGTGCCTTGAGCTCCCGTAATGTTCTTGTTACAGAGCTAGGATGAGTGAGATTCGGCACCCGCCTTGAAGAGCCTGGGCTGCAGAAGTCCGCTCCTGTGCACAGGGAAGGGAGATGCCAGAAACCAAGGGTATGGGACCACCACAGCACCTGGACTGAAGCTTGTGGCAGGAAGGGCGTGGAAGGTGGAATTTTACCACCCTGCCCTCAGGGAGCAGTCGCTCAGCTGGAGAGCGAAGACCCACCTAAGTAGTCATAAAACCAAGTAGTCATAAAATGAATTAGTGAATTGTGTGGAAGACTGAGAGTATGGTGGAAATCCGGGAAAGGGGAAGCTCTTGGCCGGCTGTGGGTAGGTGGGGGGGGTGGGGTGTAGTCCGGGAAGGCTTCTGGGAGGTGGATGTCGAGTCCCAGCATGAGCGAGGTCTCTGGGCCTCTTGCAGGGCCCTGAGGATGGCAGGAAGGGGATTTCTCCATACCCCGCTGTGTCGGTAAGAGGAGATCTGACAATTTGCCGTCCTCCAGTAGATACAGTGCCGGCGGTGCCGCTGGTCTGCGGGGTTCCAATTGTAGTGTTTCCAGTGTTGTCCTCCCGCTCTTACCAGGCCCTTTGTGACCCTGGGGAACCGGCGTTCTACACTGCGAAGGGCCTGGTCTGCACTGGGGAACGGAGCGGTGAGTGGCAGCACGTTGCTGTCTCTACTGTTTCTCCCTGTAGGTAGAAAGGCTCAAAAAGTGGTGGTGAGGGGAGGGGTGGAAATGTTAAAAAGCACCTCCCTCAGGACCCCCTCCCCCAACCTACTGCTCTGTCATCTGTGCTGAAATGACCTAAATCTTTTTAATTCTCAAGAAATAAAAAATTGGGTCCTATGATTTCATTTCATGATTTGCATTTTTCTAGGGCTTGCTCCATGCAGGTTTTAACTTTGTGTATATATATTTTTTTTCTAATGTTTTTAATTTATTTTTTAATTTATTAAATTTATTATAAATTTAATTAATTTATTAATTATTTTTGGTGGGGGAGGGGCAGAGAGAGGGACAGAGGATCTGAAGCGGACTCTGCGCTGACAGCAGCGAGCCCCCAGTGTGGGGCTTGAACTCATGAACCATGAGATCATGACCTGAACCAAAGTTGGACACTCAACTGACTGAGCCACCCAGGTGCCCTTATACGTGTATATTTTTTAAAGGTTTTTTTTTTTTTTTTATGCTTTATTTTGAGGGAGAGAGAGAAAGCGAGTGGGAAGGGGCAGAGGGGGTGGGGGAGAGAACCCCAGCAGGCTCCGTGCTGTCAATGCAGAGCCCAGTGCGGGGTTTGATCTCATATGCTGTGAGATCATGACCCGAGCCGAAATCGGGAGTCCGATGCTCAACTGACTGAGCCACCCAGGCACCCCGTATATATTTTTTAATGCAGGTTATTGGGTAACTTCTTATGAGGCCATTCTACCAAGAGAGATATCAGGCATGCTGTTCTGATATTCTGATTTTCTTTCCAATTTAAACACTGATTCTATGGCAAAACCCAAAAGCATGTTTATTGGAAACTTGGTTTCTTTGAGTGGAGAGAAAAGCTAAATCAATTAACCAAGTGGGATAATAAAGTTTTCAGGACACTAGTAGTACCAGAGTGGTAAAAACCTGAGTCTCCAGGAGTCATGAGAATTGTAGTGAAGGTTTCCAGAGACCAGCTTTGTATTCTGGAAGGTTAATGCCCAGTAGGAGGCCTGCATACACTGTAGGTAATGAGGTTCCCATTAGACCTCTCCTGTCAGTGTTCATGTCCAGAACTGCAAGTTTGGGAGAGAGGAGAGCCACACCAGAGGCCCACACAATTCCACGTGGTTTCACTGATAGACTTGCAGTCCGCTGTGCCTTGTAGCTGCCTCCCTTGGCTGTGCCCTGCGCCCACCCCCGTCTTCTCCCTGTTTTACGGCATTAAGAGGCTTATATGACTGGAGACTTCCTTTGACACGGTACCTTTCTTGGGTGCTTTTAATGACTTAGAAAGGAAGAACAGGGCAACTAGTTCTTGTCCTTCCCTGCCCAGTAATGCCCCGAAGTCACAACTTTATTCTAGAAATTAAATTCTATCCTTTTTGGATTAATATAGCCTGATGTTTGAGATGTTATTATAGGGTAAATTAAGTCTTCTGGTTTCAGATAGCTTTTCTGTGTGGGAAAGGGCATGGCATGGCTTTAGTGTAGTATGTTGTAAGTCTCTAAGGCCCAGTAAGTTTTATTTAAAAATTCTAAAAAAGATTTATTATTTATTTTTGCCTTTTTTATTTTTTAAAGTTTATTTTACTTATTTTGAGAGAGAGAGAGAGACAGCATGAACAGGGGAGGAGCAGAGAGAGAGGGAGAGAGAATCCCAAGCAGGCTCCACACCCAGCGCAGAGCCTGATGTGGGGCTCGAACCCATGATCCTGAGCCAAAACCAAGAGTTGGACGCTTAACTGACTGAGCCACCCAGGCGCCCCTATTTTTTATTTCTTAAGTAATTTCTACACCTAACATGGGGCTTGAACTCACAATCCTGAGATCTAGAGTCACATGCTTTATAACTGAGCCAGCAAGGCGCCCCTTTATCTTAAGTTTTAATACAAATTTCACACTGTACTAGTAATATGTCTGATTTTTTTTTGAAATATAAACACACTTTGTCTCCCAAATTTTTGAGTATAGTTAATCATCCAAAAGATGCGTTTTGTTTGTCCTTGGCTTCCCTAGGACCCCTGAGGGCTCCCTTGGCATTCTACCATGTGTCCCTGGAGCTGTCCATTCCCCAGCTTGAGGAGGGTACAGATGATGGAAGGCACCAGCTTTAAATATCTGAATGCCAGTCCTGCTCTCTCTACTTGGTCAGGCTATTGGTTCTGTCTGAATTGCTTTCCCCATCTGCAAAATGAGGCAGAAAGCACCATGCACATCACGTGCTTGTTAGGAGTGAAATGGACAATAAAGCATTCTACGATGTTAACATAGAGAATCAAGATGTAGTAGAGTAAGAATGTTCAAGTCTTAGAATGTAGACCTAATATGCCCTTGCCTGTGGTAGGGACCACGGAGACTTTCTAGTTGAATTCCCTCTTTTTTTATATGAGAGGCTCGGAATGTTTGGCTGAATAACTGTCCCAAGTTGGATAATGGCAAAGCATGGACTATTCACCCAGAGTACAGATTTTTTCTTTATATGTTGTACTGTTCAAGATTTTCCCCAGGGAAGCTGCTTGGTCTCTATTCTGACTTGGGATAATTGAGACTTATTTGATCAGCACACATTTTTGAGAGCCTACTCAAGAGCTGTGCTAGCTGTCAAAGCTGAGTAGTCAAGTAAACTGCTGTCTGATCACCATCCTCGAGGAGCTTATGGAAGGTGGTGAGCCGGAAGAGCCACTGGGTAGGCCCTGTGTGGGTAGAACGGAGGTGCTGAGAGAGTGGGGGGGGGGGTGCCGTGTCACTTGGACTGCGGGCTTAGGAGTTGTTTCCCAGGGAGGACGACCATCAGCAAGCCCGCAGAAGAGAAAGGGAGGCAGTGGCTGGCAGAGTTGCGTGTCAGAGTCTGAAGGCGCTCCCTGTGGCTGTGTCGGGGAGAGTGATCGAGAACAGGGCACTGGCTGCCTTTGGGTGCCACCTCTGTGCCAGCCTAACTTGGAGTAAGAGTTATTCCCATTTTACAGATGAGAACAGTGAAGAGCGATAGGCCTGTTGGACTCCAGAGTTCCTGTTTTCATTACTGTGCCGCGTGGTCAGTTTAAGCTGAGTTACAGTCCTGTTTTGGATTTTGTTCACATTCTAGACTTTTTAGTTTTGCTTTCAGATTCTAACGTTTTAGTTTTGCTGGTAAATAGTACTTTTTAAATAAATTATGTATTTTTCCAGCATATGTTTTTCCTGTAGCCTTTCCTTCTAACATCTGTTTTGCCTTCATTGACTCCTTTTTCTAGCTGGTATTCCCTCCATTTCTTCTTTCTGTTTTGAGTTATTTTCTTATAGCAGCAACATTACATTCAGTATCCTTTAACAAATTCAGTTAAGATGTTCTTTACCCCTGTGGTTCAGATGTTGCTTACATCTTGCTGAGTAGCAGTCCCAAACCTGATTTACTAATGTGTTTTCTTTCCCCTTTCCCTCTCTTAATTTGCATTTAAACGGGTAGTCAAGTAATAATGATAGTGTTTAGTCATTATGTTTTTATAAGGTTTTACAAACATTAGCTTGTTAGTGGTGAACAAGTCCCCGGTGCCTGGTCACTCTGTAGAGAGCATAACGCTTGCAGTCCAGCACAAATTTCTACCCATTCATCTGGAATTTAATTATGACTACGGATTACTTATGGGAATAGAAGTTAAAGGCAAAGAAGCCTTCTCCACAATTAGCGAGGAAATGATGTTGTTGACTCTTTTGGAGAAGATTTTAAGTGGCTCTTCTGCTAGAACCACTGTAAAGTTTTGAACACAGAACTGGGAAGGGTCAGTGATGGCTGGGTTGAGGGGGGAGGCTTGTTTCATGGACATCTATCTGTACCTGCTCCAGGAAGGGTTGTGAATACTGGCACACATCTAGGCCCCAAGGCCACAAGGTCAGGTTCCTGGAGTGATACAGGGTAAATTCCTTAGTTCTTAACATGAGTTAGACTTCTTGGGTGCATGCCATGGTATTGGATAGCAAGGGCCTTATGTTCCTGGAGCCTGTTCTGCCTTCTTCAGGTTGAGGAATGTTCTGGTGCATCTTGGATGTGTCTCTAGTGTTGAGATGACAAGCTTCTCAAGGACAGGGTCACTTCATCATATTTTCGGTGTGGCCTAAGATGCACTCAGTAACAATGAGACATTTATGTGTGGGAGGAGTATGGGTCTGAAATCAGGCCTGATTTGAATTCTGGTCCTTCGTTTAGCTTACTTATCCTTTGTGAACCTTAATTTTTCTCAGCCATGGAAAGGTAATTGTGAGGAATAGAAGTGAGAATGTGAGTGAATGTGAGAACCCAGCATATTGTAAGTGCTAATTCCTTTCCCTCTTTCCTTTCCTGAGTGATTTCCTAAAGGGAAAACCTGCCTTGTTAGCAAGGGGAATGACAGGCTGTCTTGGGAGTGTGGCTTGGCCCTGGGAGACTACCCTGCAGGTAAGTGTAGAAGCAGCGTGTTACTGGACCATAAAGAAATTACTCATAATAAAGAGTAAAATGATTTGTAGAAAAGGAATTTTTTGCCTGTGATGATTTTTGATAAATTAAAATTTATGTTTTAATTTCAGTAGATTATTTTTTCTGTTATTTAGCAGAATAATGTTCTTCAGTTCGTTCTCATCTCTGTTCAAATGTCACTTCTTTCAGGAGGTCTTCCCTGAACACCCTAATTAAAATAGTCCACGCTCACTCTGTAGTCTCTTACCTTGCTTTCTAAATTTGTAACAGAAAAGTTTTGTTCATCATCTTAACCCGTGTACTAGGAGAGCGCCTGGAGTGTGGTAGGTACTCAGGTATTTGTATGGATGAATCAGTACACTGTAGCCTAACCACGTTTTCTTTTATTGAGGCAAAATTCACATTAACATACAATTAACCGTTTTAGAATGTACATTTCAGTGGTATTTAGCATATTCACAATGTTGTGCAACCACCAGCTCTCTCTAATTTCAAACCTTTTTCATCATCCCATAAAAAAACCTTATGCATTAAGTGATCATTCCTTACTCTGTCTTCCTCCCAACCCCTGGTAACCTCTCATCTGCTTCCTGTCTCTATGGATTTGCCTGTTCTAGCCATTTCATATAAAAGGAGTCATACAACAGGTGACCTTGAATGTCTAGCTTCTTTCACTTGGTTTTTGAGGTATATCTAAATTACAGCATGTATAAGTGTTTTGTTCCTTTTTATGGCTGAATAATATTCCATCCTGTGTATATATCACAAGTTATTTATCCATTCATCCACCGATGGACATTTGGATTGTTTTCCTCTTTTGGCTATGATGAATAATTTGTGTAAGTTTCTGTGTAGACATGTGTTTTCATTTCTCTTGGGTGAAATACCTAGGAATAGAATTGCTAGGTCATATGGTAATAATTCTGTGTTTAACTTATTCCCACCACAGACGTCCTAGGGTTCCAATTTCTGTACATCATTGCAACATTTATCTATCTAAGCTAGTCTAGTGGATATAAAGTAGTATCTTCAGTGTAGTTTTGTATTTCCTTAATGGCCAGTGATACTGAACATCTTTTAATTTATATCTTTTTTGGAGTGATGTGCACTTAAGCCCTTTGCTCATGTTTTAATTGGGTTATCTTTTTGTTGTTGAATTGTAAGAGTTATATATATGTATGTGTATATATATATATATATGCACACACACACACGTGTATGTGTGCGTATATATATATATATACACATACACACATACGTACATATGTGTACACATGTGTATGTATATATATATATGTACACATACACGCACATACATATATACTTAATCTGTTTCAATTTTGAGAGAGAGAGAGAGAGTGTGTGTGAGTGAGTGAGTGGGGGAGGGGCGGGGTGAGAGAGAATCCCAGGCAGGCGCTGCACCGTTAGCACAGAGCTGGACATGGGGCTTGATCTCACAGATCACAAGATCATGACCTGAGTGGAGATCAAGAGCCGGATGCTCAACCAACTGAGCCACACAGGTGCCCCAGGAGTTCTTTATGTATTTTGAATATTAAACCCTTAGTAAATATATGGTTGACAAATATTTCCTCCCATTCTGTAGGTCTTTTTTTCAGATTCTTAATAAGGTCCTTTGGTGCACAAAAATTCTTACTTTTGTTAATTCCAGTTGATCCATTTCTTTTCTTTCTGTTGCTTGTGCTTTTGGTATCAAATATGAGAATCCATTGACAAATCTGAGGTCATGAGGATTTACCCCTATGTTATATAGTTTTGACTCTTACATTTAGGTCTTTAATCCATCCATTTTGAGTTAATATTTGTATATGAAGTGAAGTGGGAGTCCCACTTCATTCTTTTGTATGTGGTTATACACTTGTCTCAGCACCATTTGTTGAAGAGACTGTTCTTTCCTCATTAGATGGTCTTGGTACCTTTGTTGGAAATCAGCTGGCCATAGATGTTTGAATCTATTTTTCAACTCTCAGTTCTGTTTTATCAGTCTGTCTTTCCTTTTGCCAGTGGCACACTGTTCTGATTACTGTAGCTTTGTAGAAAGTTTTGAAGTAGTAAGAGAAGTATGAGTCTTTCAATTTTATTTTTCTTTTTCATTATTGCTTTAGCTACTTGAGACCCCTTGCAGCTTCATGTTAATTTGAGAATCAGTTTTTCTCTCGCTGCAAAAAGAGGTCGTTGGAATTTTGATAGGGATTGCATTGAATCTGTTTTGGGGAGTTGCCATTGTAACACTGCTAAGTGTTCGAATCCATGACTGTGGGTGTGGGTGTCTTTCTACTTATTTACATCTTTAATTTCTTTTAGCAAGATTTTGTAGTGTCAATGTATAAATCTACCTCCTTGGTTAAATTTATTCCCAGGTATTTTGTTCTTTTGGATGTTATTGTACACAGAATTGTTTCCTTAGTTTTCTTTAAGATTTTTCATTGCTAGTGTATAAAAACACAATTGATTTTCGTGTGGTGACCATATACCCAGACTTTGCTGAATTTGGTTATTATTTTTCTAGTAGTTTTGGGGATTTTTTAAAAGTGTTTTTAATGCTTATTTATTGTGAGAGAGAGAGAATGAGCAAGCAGGGGAGGGACAGAGAGAGAGAGAGACAGACAGACAGACAGAGACAGTGAATCCCAAGCAGGCTGTGTGCTGTCAGTGCAGAGCCTGATGCGGGGCTGGAACCCAAGAACTGTGAGATCATGACCTGAGCCAAAACCAGGAGTCGGACACTTAACCAAGCCACTCAGGTGCCCCAGGGGGGTTTTCCATGTATGTAGATTTTCTATATATAGAATCATGTTATGTACAAATATCGTTTATCTTTTTCTTTCCTTTTATCCTTTTATTTCCTTTTTCTTGCCTAATTGCTCTGGCTAGCACTTTTACTAGAGTGTTGAATAGCAGTAGTGAAAGCAGACATCCTTATCTTGTTCCTGGTATTAGGGGAAAGTTTACATACAATCTTTCACCATCGATTATGAAGTTAGGTGTGGGTTTTATTTTGTTTTTGTTTTAAAGAAATGCCCTTTTCATTTTAAGGACGTTCTCTTCAATTCATAGTTGGCTGAGCATTTCATCATGAAAGGATGCTGAATTTTGTCAGATGCTTTCTATGTTTCTATTGGTAGGATCATGTGGGTTTTTTCCCTCTTTATTCTGAGTGTGGTGTTTTACATTAATAGATTTCTGCATGTTGAACTACCTTTGCTTTCCTGGGATAAATCTCACTTTGTCCCGGTGTATAATCATCTTAATGTCTTGTTATATGTGATTTGCTCCTATTTTGTTGAGGTTTTTACATCTATATTCATAAGGGATATGGGTTTTTAGTTTTTTTGTGGTATCTTTGTCTGGCTTTTGTATCAGGTTACCAACTGCATTTTGACTGGACATAGGCTTCTTCAGAATTTTGAAACCTGTCCTCTCTTCCATGTGTAGAAAAATTTAGGAGAGTTTTCAGGCAGACGGGATGACGATGATCATGCCACATACCTCCACAATACAAGGCTGCCCGTCATAGCTTATCACTGGGAAAATCCTGGCTGATACTACCACCATAACTCTGTTTCTACCAGTGGAGAATGAACACTATTCCTGATGCCAGGACAAGAGAGAGATGTGCCTGTCGCTTTGTGAAAAAGCCACAGATTGTTCTGGATAATGATAGTTGAATAACAAACTGCCCTAAGTATTAGTGACCTAAACCAGCAGTAATCTGTTATTAGATCTTATGGTTCTGTGGGTTGATCAGGCAGGGTTCAGCTGGGTGATTCTTCTGCTCTGTGTGGCATTAGCCAAGGTCACTCACTGGTGTTTATCTGGCGTCTGGTGTGGAGGTCCAGCATGGCTATGCTCCCATGACTGGATGGTTGGAAGGCCTAGCTTTTAGTGGTTCTTCCTTTCCATGTACTGTCAGGGCCTCTGCAGATGGCCTCTCTGCTAGGGTGGTCGGATTTCTTACATGACAGCCTAGGATTCCTACAATGAGTTTTTTAGGAGAGGAAGCAGAGGCTGACAGATTAGTGTTAGTGTTATTCCTACTATGTTCTATTGATCGAAGAACCTGCGAGGTACTCCCAGGTTTAGGGAGAGGAGACACATTGCTTATCTCTTGTTGAAAGGAGTGTCTGTTTGTGGCCATCTTTACCCACTGCACATGTTGTGGTTTGATTCCAGTGCTATCAACAGTGTATGTTGTATATGCTTCATAAGACAGGCTTTTGCGGGCTAAAATGGAAACCCCAACTGCTGTGTTACCTGTTTTCTGTGAGAAAATGCATTCTGTCTTCTGAACCAAGAATTCATGAATAAAATTTTGAAATACACCCATTCATAAAATGGTAATTCATAAAATGTAGTAAAATATATGTTTGGAGCACCTGGGTGGCTCAGTTGGTTAAGTGTCCAACTCGTGACTTCAGCTCGGGTCATGATCTCATGGTTCGTGGGTTTGAGCCCCACGTTGGGCTCTAAGTTGATAGCGTGGAGCCTGCTTGGAATTCTTTCTCTCCCTCTTTCTCTTTGTCCCTCACACTCACACTCACCCTCTCTCAAATAAATTAAAAAATAACCACACACACAAACATTTAAAAAGTATGTTTTATTTATTTAATCAGCAGAAATCCTTGATCATCTGTCAGTTTTTCAAGTACAACCTTGGGTCTATATATTTTCCCTTCCTATTCATTCGTCTTAAAAATTACTTGAAAATTCACTTTCATTTTAAAGAGTATTATGGAGTTTAAGCTTCTATCTCTCTCGGTTCTTTTTTTTTTAAATTTTTTAACGTTTATTTAGTTTTGAGAGACAGAGAGAGATAGAGCATAAGTGGGGGAGGGGCAGAGAGCGAGGGAGAGACAGAATCTGAAGCAGCTCCAGGCTCTGAGCTGTCAGCACAGAGCCCGACACGGGGCTCGAACTCACGAACCGCGAGATCATGACCTGAGCCAAAATCAGATGCTCAACTGACTGACCCACCCAGGTGCCCCGTCTCTCTCTCTCTGTTCTTAAAAAAAGCTTCATTGAGAAAATATTGGTAAGCCTACATATCCTAAATTTCCTGTTGTTCACCCTAGATCATTCTAGTAAAACCCCTAGAGACTTATTAGAATTAAGTTACGGCTGTTTATGTAGAAAAGTGTGGGATAATTTGACAGCATGTGAGGAGGTGTGTATGCGTTAGTTGTAACATGGAAATCTCATTTTCTGTAAACTGTGCTTTCTCAGCCTTTCTCAGCTGATTGTTGCAACACTATTTGAGCAAGCAAGTGTGATGAGGTCATAGAAGAGTGAGAGTGAATTTAAATAATGAAACAAGAAATCTGCCTCTGTATGGGGGCTGATGAGGGTGGAGAGGGAGGAGCTGTGTGAGTTGTGTCGTGTTCCCTCACGCGCCCTCTGCCTGCACCCGCACCCGCACCGGAGCTCCCAGAGCCCCCAGAGCCCCGCCTGCTACAGGGTTGTGATTCCAGTACCCCTGGCCAGGAGGCCGGCTTCTGGGTGAGCTTCCCAAGCTTACTGCGCCTTTGTTCCTCAACACCCGTCACTGCTGGGCATCTGACCTCCTGTCCAAAGTAGGCATGAATGAAGGGAGTCAGCGTCTTTATGGGTGATACACAGAAGTGACAGGTGCGTGAAATTTCAGGGAGTCCTGGGAGTTCCTGAGTCCCCTTCTGTCATGCCTGAGGTCAAGAGCCTGTGGTCTAGATGGTCTGAGCACTTTTACGGCGGTCAAATTTTTTTTTTATTTATTTTTCAAAAATTTATATCCAAATTAATTAGCATATAGTACAACAATGATTTCAGGAGTAGCTTCCTTCCTGCCCCTTATCCATTTAGCCCATCCCCCCTCCCACAACCCCTCCAGTAACCCTCTGTTTGCTCTCCATATTTAAGAGTCTCTTATGTTTTGTCTCCCTCCCTACAGCAGTCAAGTTTTACACACACACACACACACACACACGCACACGCGGGCACGCCCATTCCTCATTCTGTTCTTTTTATGAACTCTGTAAGTGTGCTGACTTCTGGCATATCATCAAGGAAAGAATGATTACTCTCTGCAAATCTTGGGGGTTGCTGCTTTACCTTTTTCATTCACCATTACCTCCAAGATTCTCTACACCATATGTGGTGACTGTGGCCTGGGGGTGACCAGCATAGGGGCTGAAGAAGGGTAATGAAACTAGAGGACTGGGGAGGGTGGAAACCGAGACAGGGAGGATGGGGACAGGACAGCGGCATTTCACACAGTTGTTCATGTTGTCTGGCTCCCCTGTCCTGGTTCATGTAAACGAGGCATTTCTTTGTGTTAAGGTGAATTAAGATAGTTACCCTCGCTTTTTGTCTTACGGTTCTTGGGAACTGCATCAGGTTTTAGTCACTTATATATTTCACCTGAAACAGTTGTCTGTGAGGCCTCTTCATAGAGGTCCCAATTCTGCATATAGTAAAAGTCTCTTAAAACTTTGACATTCTGTTCTTCTAAGTGTAACACTACAAATGTGAAAGTTTCTAAATTACATAGAATGGGAGAAGGCAGGAAGAGTACTTGTTGGCAGCCAGGGGCTGGAAAGTTTGGGTAGAGCTGGTGGCCTCCCTGCGGTGGAGGGAAGAGATTTACGTAGGAGTCGGGGGCCTGCAGGCTAGGCCCCACCAGCCTTTGAGACCCTGAGCAAGTTCAACCTTTGAAACCCCTATCTCCTTTCATGGCAGATAGGGATAATGGTGTCATGGCTGTTGTGAAGGTAAAATAATCAGCTTTAAAAAATTCACCAGAAACACAAAAGATGGTATTTAAGGTTAAAGGAACTTGCAGTTTTCAACCTGGAAAAGAGAAGGTGGAGGAGGGGCGCCTGGGTGGCGCAGTCGGTTAAGCGTCCGACTTCAGCCAGGTCACGATCTCGCGGTCCGTGAGTTCGAGCCCCGCGTCAGGCTCTGGGC